>NC_057803.1:266008041-266308041 GCF_018294505.1 Triticum aestivum | reverse complement strand
GAAAATGGCTAGCCCAGTTCTACTTTTTTAAAAGAAATACCCAACGAAGGCCTACTTGCTTTCTTAGACGTGCTGGGCTGCAAATCTTTCAAGACGAGAGCAATGTATTCGCTTGCCCAAAAAATGAAGTAGTAAGAAATGGAATGTAAATTTTAAAAACACAGCAAACCGGTAATTAGTTTCGAATATCGTTTTTTAAGAATTTGACATTCTGAATTAATTTTTTTGCGGGGAAAATTATGCTGGATTTTAAGTTGATATAAATTTATTATTTTTAAATTAGTTTGAACATGATTCAAAATTTCGGGATTAAAAATAGTTCAGACCGTACCGAAATATGAAAAATTGATTGAATTTTTAACCGTGGCCAGAATATGGGCTGTAATGGTAACAAAAAGAATATGGGTTTCAAAAAAATACTTAAGAATTAGCCAATGGGCTATACATTTATTAGCAATAATGGAAGATGGGTTGTATTCTATTTTCCACATATTTGAGGCTGACTTGTGGGCCTACTAGGTTGACGCGTACACTTTCCTAAAAAAAGGTTGACGCGCAGGCAAGGCCGTGTCAACTTAGTCAACACACGAGAGCAGTTACTGTTGGATGTCCATCCACTAGCCATCATGCTTCTTCATCTCTGCTCTTCCTGCTCCAGCCGCTCAAACTAGTGCCGGCAGGACTGCGTGCTCCCTCCTCCCGTGGCCGGCTGTGGTGCCGCGCGGGCCTCCCCGCCCCACCCTACTCCCATCGCTGGCCTGGCCATCCCTCTACTCACCCACACATGCTGTTATTGTCCGGCGACGGCAAATGAACCAGTAAACCCTCGTACTCCCCTCCACGTGGGAAACCACTGCCAAGTCTTCCCTGGCTCCATGTTGTTCTCCATCATCGACCGCCCTGGTGCTCTCGGCGTGGCATGGTCAATGTGGTTAAAGAACGAGTTCCATCGGAAGAGGACTGTACGTGGAGATGCTGACAGTGGGGTCCACGGCCGCATGCAAGGAAGTGCCTCCTTATTACACGCAAAATAATGATTCCTCCACCTGACAGCAGGGACCCACCGGACGGGCCTCTGTATTTCTCAAAAAACGTTCCTCTCATTGAAAGCTCGGACCCACCAACTATATCTTCACACGCAAGGAAGTGCCTCCTTATTACGCACAAAAAATGAATACCCCCTGCTAGCTGGCACCCACCATAGTTGGAGGCTGACGCGGACGGAGGGCTTTGCCAGCTTAGTCAATAGGAACGATTCTAGCTCTAGTGACCGTACGATGTCCATCCAACGGCTGTAATGCTTCGTCAACCTGTGGTCTTCTTTCTCCAGCCGCCCAAACCAGCACTGGTCATGCCGCGTGCTCTTGCCTCTCGTGGTCGGCTCTGTTGCCGAGTAGGCCTCATCGCCCCACCCTACTCCCATCGCTGGCCTGGGCATCCCTGTACTCACCCAGACCTCCTGTTGTTCTCCGGCAACGGTAGCCTCACACTGCAGCCCTACCAGTAAACCCTCGTACTCCCCTCTGCGTGGGAAACAACTGTCGATCTTCCCCGGCTCTGGGTCATTCCCTTCCTAGGCCTCGCCGTCGTCCACCGCCTTGGTGCTCTCGCCACGGCGTGGTCAACGTGGTCAAGGAACGACTTACATAGGAAGAGGACTGTATGTGGAGAGGCTGACAGCTGGGTCCATGGTCGCAGCAAGGAAGTGCCTCCTTGTTACGCGCAAAATAATGATTCCTCCACCTGGCAGCGGGGACCTACCGGAAGGGCCTATGTATTTTACGAAAAAAATGTTCCCCCCCCGACAGCTGGGACGTACCAGCTATATCTTCGGACGCAAGGAAGTGCGTCCATATTAGGCGCGAAAAAAATTAATCCTTCCCCTGAGAGCTTGGACCCACCATCAATAACTTCACATGCAAGGAAGTGCCTCCTTATCCTCCCTGACAGCCGGGACCCACCTGGTCGAAGTATATGTAGCGTTGTCATTCTAGTCGCGAACGTGTACATAAATACTGGCCGATCGGTCTCTCTACAACGATGAACCGTGGCCGAGCAAGCAACCGCACGTGTAGTAGTAGAGCCCCTGACGTAGCAGTTCAGGCAGTCCCTTCTAAACCGTGTACACGTACATACAACCACATGCCAAAAAATATGTCCACATACGTACATACGGGCGGGGTCTTGAATGCCTACTCGTGCATACGTACAGCCAGGGCTCGTGTACATGGAGAGGCAACGGACGGCAGCAACGGCGTCCTATTCATCGGAAGCCAACCAGTTGGGTCAGAATGGAGAAACTGTGTCGTGTTCATCGGGAGGCAACTGAATGCATCGTGTTCATCGGGAGGCAATGGAATGCATCGTGTTCATCAGGAGCCAATCAGCTTGGACGGAACAACCGAGACGGGGTCTGGCGTATCGCAGTACGGAGGAAACGGCCTTCTGTTCGACCGGTACTGTCGAAATGACATCCTGTTCATCGAGAGGGGCCTGAAGTACCGCAAAACAGAGGAACAAACTTGTGTTGAAGCACTACGGTCGAAACGGGGGTCTTGTTCATTGGGAAGGGTGTGGCGTACCGCAAAACGGGACTCCACGGGCTACTGTTCACCGACCATCGACTTCCTCCAGCCTCCACCTGCACTGTTCATCCACCGCGTCTTCCTCCTTCGTGCACCAATTACTGTTTATCCACGGGCTACTATTCATCCAGCCCTCCACTGGCTACTGTTCAACTAGCCCTCCATGGGGTCCTGTTCATCCACCCCAACCACCTCAGCTGTGGCGGCCTCCTCTCGGGGTCCTATTCATCCAGCGGCAACGACCTACTACCACGGGATCCTGTTCATAGAACCCCCATAGGGAACTGTTCATCCAACCCTAACCACGTATGTCTCGACTTGTTCAACCAACCCCCACATTCACTGTTCATCAAGAGGCAGCAGGTTCGATAGGCTTCAGTAAGCAGCAGCAGCGATCGATCACTCGGGTTTAGTTAGCAGCAATAGCGAAGGAATTGCTCTAGTTCAGTTAACAACCAAGGGATCGATCGCTCGGGTTCAGTAACGTAGCTAGTGCAATCGCTCGGGTTCAGTAAGCGAACACCTCGCTCAGGTTCAGTTATAGCCCAACACCTCGCACATTCGCGCGTATGTGTACAAGACAAACGCGCAATCCTTTCGTGCATCGCTCGGTCCCGACCACCCACCATAATCGGGAACTCCCCGAAAATCTCCTCGCCCTCGCTTCTACCACAATTTTTCCATCATGGACGGCCCAAAGAATGTCATGTAGGTGCATCCGTGGCCCGCCCAGGACGAAAAGCCCATTTTCTGTCATTATTTTTTGTCACAATTATCGTCATAGAAGTGTCATAAGCATGATAAAAAATATTTTGTTCGGCCCAAAATTTCACCGATGTGTCTTTTTTTTATAGTGATGGACCTGACAAGAGCTCGAGCAAGGGCTATAGAAACTAAGGTGAACTCGCTCCTCTTCAAACTAGCATTTTGCACATGTGAGACAGTGCTACTACCTCAAGCGTAAACCCTATGTGTGATCAGGTACTTAGAGGGAAGCAACAAAGCCACTACATCCAACGGACGAGCTAGTGAGGACGCCAAATACAAGGACCATGAGAAGGAGCTGCCAGGAGTCTACAACCACCAGACGACTGGCCTGGACCGGACATCCCACGCCTGGAGCGTCAGCCAGTCAGACCAAGGCCCAGCTAGCGAGGACTCCAGCGGCCGGACGACCGACAAGGACCGGACATCCAACACCTCCCAGCGCCCGGATGTCCGACACCTCCCAGCGCCCGGACGACCGTTGTCACCCAACAGAAGGGAAATTATGGGAAGTCCAAAGTCACGGATGACTGACGACCGGACGGCCGACCGCCTTCGGAAGTCTGACGCCGCCTGATCTGAGTCGGAATGTCGGACGTCCAACTGCTCCTAGATGTCCGGACCCTCACGAGCCACCGGACATCCGGTAGCTACCGGACGACCGACGCCTGTCTGTGCACAGTGTGTTGGGCCTAGGCCCATATACCCCTTTCGCCCACCTAGACTATATATACTCCTCATCCTCCCTCTTATTAGGCTTAGCATTGATTTAGCTCATTTGAGAGATACAGCCGTGCCCATCCACTTGTTACCCTCTCCACGGGAGACTGAGGCCCCTCCGAAGAAGATCCCCCAAGTGGATTCAAGGTCCCTCACGGGAAGATCCTTTGTGGATTCAAGGCCTCCTCACGGAGATGAACTAGTTACCCTTTGTATCATCCTTTGTTGACTTTGGATTGTGTATCTCTATGTGTATTCTGATCTAGCACATGTGTGATCGTTCCTTGTTGATTTGAGTGTTACCTTTCGTTCCCCTCGTGTTCTTCGTGGGAATCCCCTCCATTCGTGAAAGGATGGCCTAGATTGGGTTAGCCCCGCATCAAGTTTGAGGGGTAATTTCTGCTGCGGCCAAACAGACACCGTATTTGTGTAACATCCCAAAATTCTAAATTTTGGAATGTTGTATTAAATAGATAGATTTGATTGATTGTCTGAAAGTGAATGAATTCAAAACTTTTTGAAAGTTAAATGAGAGGGAATAAAAGGACTTTCCCAAACTTTCATATCTGCTTTCTGATCTCCATGAATTCAAATTATTTTCAAATACAAAACCCTTGAGCGAAGATGATATGACTTCTTCCATTTAAATTAAATGAAAGGGTATTTGAAAATAATTGAATTTCATTTGGAAATATTTCAATTCATAAACTTCATGCAGCTCAATGATTTTCATGAGAGAAGATAAAATGACTTCTACAAATTATATGAAATATGAGTTGGGAGTTTCAAAGAATTAAATTCAAAGTTTTTTTGAATTTATTTTCAATTTGGAGTTATTTGAGTTTTATTCAAATTATTTTTCTCCAAAAATAAAATATATGGAAATTAGGGTAACATGATTCCCTACAACAGAAAATTGGAGAGAAATAAATTTGAAATCATTTTGATATTTTTAAAATGATTTTTATTGGATTTTATTAGACCAGTAGCACTCTTTGAATTATCTAAATTTGTGTGGATTTTATTTGGCATTATAAAAATGTTCAACTTGTAGAAAATATTCTTTTGAAAATTATGATATATAATACACCTATATAAAGTTTTATTTTTATTTTCGTTTTTTTGTTTATCGCATTCTGTTAAAAAAAAAACTGCACGCGCGCCTGAAGCTAACTATCGCCCACGTGCGCATCATAGTACCAGCGGGCGCCCTATTTTTTTCTTTATCCTATATGGGCCAAGCCTAGCCAGCCTTTTCAGTTTTTTTTTCTTAGGCCGAATTTTCCAAAAAAAAAACTGCACCGCGCAGCCGGCCGGCCGAAGGCTTTAGGCCCATCCGTCTCTTTTCTTCTCTGTTTCGTATATTTTTGTCTACGTTTAGTCCCACATTGCCTAGCCTTTGACCTCTAAACCTCTTTTCCACCAATAAATATAGAACCATAGAGCCTCCAAAAATCATCCGATTCGGGTTAAATCAATATTTTGGTTTGACTAGATTCATTTAAGAAAAATATATTTCTACTCTCCGGCGCGACTTCTAGAAATTTTCTCTTCTCTTCAAAGTCATCTTTTGTCTGCCTTATAAAGGTATCTTTCTTTGTTTTTTTTCTTTTTCTTCTTATACTTTCGTATTTTTTTACTAACACGATAAAATAATTAGATTATCAATTAGTCTACGTATTTATACATTAGACCCTAGCCCGTAGCTATTTTTTTCTTCCGTAAAACAGCTTGGCCCTGATTTTTCAAATAGCCATAACTTTTTACTCGTTTGTCCAAATCCAACGAAACCAACGCCCACTTCTTCGTTATGATCCCCTCTATCCAGTAATCCAATCCAAACATGTTTTTGAAATTTTCAAATTTCGAATTTTGTTCAGATTTATATTCAAACTTTTTTTGATTATAACTTGAGTTTCGTAGCTCCGTTTGAGTTGATTCTTTTTGCAAATCGAAGCTCTTAACCTAAACTTTCTGATAAGGCCAAATTCACATAATTTTGGTACTGTTAGAAATTGTTTTATGTTGCAAGAGTTATTTGCTTGGTTTGATGTTTTCCGAATCGTCATCTTCGTTCTTTCTGATCTTTTGAGTGATTGCTTATGTGTGGTTACTATTGCTTGCTTACGATAGATTGACCGGAGTGTGACGATTAGAGCTATCAAGATTTTTGAGTGCGAATCATCTTCATCAACATTGCAGGCAAGTTCACACCTTGATCATACCCCCCTTTCATACCCAGTTTTATTGCATTAGATCAATCCTCAAACATTGCATGATTAGGATCTAATTAAATTATGGGATGGGAAGTAGTTGAGGTAGTACCTATTACCTGTTTGTTATCAAACCCTTGGGAGTTACTATTACGTTATGCTTATAGTGCCATGCTATGCTCGTAGACGTGGATTGGGTTTTGAGAGTATCCATGACCGATGTGAGATTGTTAATTAATGGTTTACTTAAGGTGGCAACTTAAACACACATCTGGGTGGATTGAGGTACCTGGTTATTCCAGGATTGCCTATCTAGGCACCTGGGTAGACCAGGATTGCCTGTTTTTTTTATGGACCGCCACCCAGGCTCAAAGGGATCATGAGATTATTTATACTAAAAACTTCCGTGTGCAGCCACAAGCTATTATGGGCTCTACCATAGTTGATTAAGTCGTGTGAACTCTTACAGTGGTAGACTAGCAGATGTAGGGGTTGTAGGTGGTACGGTCTACCCATCGTAAGGTGCAAACGCTTCTGAAAGACTATGTCTCGGTCATCCGTTTCTCAAACACCATGTAGTACGAGAAATCCAACGGAGGAGATCGAGTCTTGTTGGGAAAAGTGCGCAAACCTCTGCAGAGTGTATAAACTAATCATGATTAGCCGTGTCCCCGGTTATGGACGTTTTGAGTATCTAGTACTTGGATTATCATGTGAATCTCATCACGTTACTTTAAATTAAGTTTGTTGGGTTTAATGATGTTATTTAATTGGGATTGAGAATGCTGTCAACCATTCTCAATGTTCAACAACCACCATGATAGTTAAATAAAATTTATTCCTTTGTAGTAGGGAAAAATTGGCTTTTCGCAAAAACCTATACCATAGAGCTTTTCCACCAGCCAAATATGCATGTAGTGATAGTCTTTATTCATCATTCTCTATGGTGTGAATTTGCCAGTACATTCAATGTACTGACCCTTTGTGGCTGCAACGTCTCATGTTGCAGGATTTCTTACAACGAGTAAGTGATACGTTAGGGTTACGATTTCTACACTCAACTTTGCCGTTGGTGTTGATGGGAATCCACAACCTTGTTACTTCCGCTATTTTGGATTGAGGTAATAGTGTTTACGTTACTTATACATGTGATTTACCTCTGTTATAAATCCTCGAGTACTGTGTGTGTCAGCATACCGATCTAGGGATGACACTTAAGCACAGAGACTTGATCCATTCGGGTCGGGTCGCTACAATTTGGAACCATAAATTTCAAAAGAAAGCATTCGCAGGTGAATTGAAGAACACATAGTCCATTCATAATAGTTAACCATGGCTACAGAGGTCGGTCATCGCTACATTTATACTACAATGCGATACCGCCATACCCTAACTAGGATAAATCGGAGCTCACCCGACCACTCCCGGTGTAGCGGCGACCCTGCGGCGCCAACGCTCACTCGTCGTTGTCGGAGTCGAAGGAGACAAGCGCCATGCAGACTGCTTCTCATGGAACTCACGGTCTGCAGCAAAATCCTGCTCGAAGAGGAGGTCCTTGAGCTCGTCGTCTCGCTGATAACGCGCGTCCTTGATACGTCCATTTTGCATCATGATTTTATATCAATATTTATTGCATTATGGCTGTTGTTACACATTATATCACAATACTTATGCCTTTTCTCTCTTACTTTATAAGGTTTACATGAAGAGGGAGCATGCCGGCAGTTGGAATTCTGGACTAGAAAAGGAGCAAATATTAGAGACCTATTCTGCACAACACGGAAAGTCCTGAAACTTCATGGAGAATATATTTGCAATATATAAAAAATATTGGGCAAAGAAAGCACCAGAGGGGGGCCACCTGCCAGCCACAAGGGTGGAGGGCGCGCCCCCGTCCTTATGCCCCCCCTGGCAGGCCCCCGATGCCCATCTTCTACTATATGGTGTGTTTTGACTTGGAAAAAATCGCAGGAAGCTTTCGGGATAAAGCACTGCCGTCTCGAGGCGAAACTTGGGCAAAACAAATCTAGGGCTTCGGTGGAGCTGTTCTGCCGAGGAAACTTCCCTCTGGGAGTGGGAAATCGAAGACATCGTCATCACCAACGATCCTCTCATCGAGAGGGGGTCAATCTCCATCAACATCTTGACCAGCACCATCCACTCTCAAACCCTAGTTCATCTCTTGTATCCGATCTCTGTCTCAAAACCTCAGATTGGTACATGTCGGTTGCTAGTAGTGTTGATTACTTCTTGTAGTTGATGCTAGTTAGTTTATCCGGTGGAAGATTATATTTTCAGATCCTTAATGATAATTAATACTCCTCTTATTATGAACATGAATGTGCGTTGTGAGTAGTTACATTTGTTCCTACAGACATGGGAGAAGTCTTGTTATAAGTAATCATGTGAATTTGGTATTCGTTCGATATTTTGATGAGATGTATGTTGTCTTTCCTCTAGTGGTGTTATGTCAACGTCGACTACATGACACTTCACCATTGTTTGGGCCTAGGGGAAGGCATTGGGAATTAATAAGTAGATGATGGGTTTCTAGAGTGAGAGAAGCTTAAGCCCTAGTTTATGCGTTGCTTCGTAAGGGGCTGATTTGGATCCATATGTTTCATGCTATGGTTAGGTTTAACTTAATTCTTCTTTCGTAGTCCAGATGCTTGCGAGAGGGGTTAATCATAAATGGGAGGCTTGTCCTAGGAATGGCAGCACCCAAGCATCGGTCCACCCACATATCAAATTATCAAAGTAACGAACGTGAATCATATGAGCATGATAAAAACTAACTAGACAGTAATTCCCATGTGTCCTCGGGAGCGCTTTGCTTTATATAAGAGTTCTTCCAGGCTTGTCCTTTGCTACAAAAAGGATTGCGCCACCTTGCTGCACCTTATTTACTTTTGTTACTTGTTACCCGTTACGAATTATCTTATCACACAATTATCTGTTAGCAATAGTTTCAGTGCTTGGAGAAAATACCTTGCTGAAAACCGCTTGTCATTTCCTTCTGCTCCTCGTTGGGTTCGACACTCTTACTTATCCAAAGGAATATGATAGATACCCTATACTTGTGGGTCATCAAGACTCTTTTCTAGCACCATTTCCGGGGAGTGAAGCGCCTTTGGTAAGTGGAATTCGGTAGGGAAACATTTATATAGTGTGCTGAAATTTACTATCACTTGTTACTATGGAAAATAATCCTTTGAGGGGCTTGTTCGGGGTATCTTCACCTCGACCGGAAGAGAAAAGAGTTGCTCCTCAACCTACTGCACCTACTGAAAATATTTTTTATGAAATTCCTTTGGGTATGATATAGAAACTGCTAGCTAATCCTTATGCAGGAGATGGAACATTACATCCCGATATGCACCTAATCTATGTGGATGAAGTTTGTGGATTGTTTAAGCTTGCAGGTATGCCCAAGGATGTTGTCAAGAGGAAGGTCTTCCCTTTATCTTTGAAGGGAAAGACATTGACATGGTATAGGCTATGTGATGATATTGGATCATGGAACTATAACCGATTGAAATTGGAATTTCATCAGAAGTTTTATCTTATGCATCCGGTTCATCGTGATCGGAATTACATATATATATATATATATATATAATTTTTGGCCTCGTAAAGGAGAAAGTATCGCTCAAACTTGGGGGAGGCTTAAATCAATGTTATATTTGTCGTGGTTCTAACTCTGACAGTGATGTAGGGGTGTGTGTATGGAGAGGCTAGATCTTAGCTATTGGGAAGTTGTAAACACACCAAGATGTACGAGTTCAGGCCCTTCGCGGAGGAAGTAACAGCCCTATGTCTCGGTGCCCGGAGGCGGTCGATTGGATTATAGGCGTGTGAATAACAGGGGTGCGAACCCCCCATACCGAGGAGGGGGGTGGCTTATATAGAGTTCGCCGGCCCTCTCCTGCCCTCAGTGATGCAGGGTTTAAGGTACGTTTAAGGTTGGGCGTTACTGATAACATCCCTAATAAAGTGCTATAATGACCATAGAGACTACTTAATAGCCGACCGTTTGCCTGCGGAGTGACTTTAGGTCTCCTGGCAGTCCAGTGGTTGGCTTCATGGTCGAGTGATAGCTTCTTGGTCGAGTGTCTTGAACCCGTCGAGTGGGATACCTTCAAGTCGATTGAAAGGTGACTTCTTCTAGGGATGTCCTTGGGTAGGGCTCTTTGGACAGGTCCGTGCCCCTACCCTAGGTACATAGCTTCATCATTAGCCCCCGAATGGATCGAGGTTTGAGTGGGGAAAGAGTTGGAGATCCTTCCGACTGGTTCTTTGGGCTACATGAGTGCCTCGTTTTGGGTCAATCGTCACGGATGACGTTATCAAACTCTTCCAGTCGCCTTGATCCATTCCAGGCCTTTCGTCGAGTGAATTTCTTTACTTGTGACATACCAAGTGTCGGCGCGAGCGGGGTCTTCTGTTTTGACAAGTTGTTTTGCAGCCCGCGGATGTCGTGGGATTCGGATTTCGGGAAGCGCGCGGGACGGGAGCGGCCGTAGTAATCGGGAGCGATAAAGCGGAAGCTCCTCGATTTCCGCGCCACCTTTTTCGCCACGTACTGCGCGTGCGTCCGCTGCGGGATTTGACTGGATTGCCTGGGCCTACCAGTCAGCCACTCGGGAGCGGCCTCTTATAAGTAGCCGGCTCGGGGTTTCCAAACAGTGTGCTCTCTTCTTCCTCTCTCCCTTCGCAAGCTCCTCCGCCACCTCCGCTCTCACCCTTGCGCCGCAGACCCCTGCTAGATTTGCCGGCGACGATGGTGAAGGACAAGACATCCGCTCTGGAGCGCGCGAAGAAGGCGGCGGCGCAGGGGAAAGGGAAGAGATCTGCTCGGGGCGGATCTTCCTCAAGGTCTGCTCTGCCCCGCGGCTGGATCTAGGGTGACTGGATGCCGTCGGTGATCCGGCAAGAAGACCTCGACGACATGATCGAGGAGGGAGTCATTCCCCACGAAGCTGCGCGTCTCCCGGGGAGAGAGATCGAACCTCAGCCTCGCGACGGTGAGTGTATGCTCCTAGCCACCCATATCGACCGAGGGTTTTCTCTGTCGCTCCATCCTTTTTTCCGGAGCTTTCTGAACTTCTTCGGAGTGCAGCTCCACCACTTCACTCCCAACTCCATCGTATATCTCACTGCTTTCATTTCCATGTGTGAGGGTTTCTTGAGTTGCCGCCCCCATTGGGGACTCTTCAAGCACATCTTTACCTGCCGTTCTCAATCGGTCAAGAAGGCCAAGTCGAGTGACGAAAGGACGCAGGTGATTCAGCTGTGCGGGGGCCTTGCGATCCAGACGAGGGGAAAGAGTTGTTTTCCATCTATCATTTTCCCGGAGTCGGTCCGCGGTTGGCAGGCGACCTGGTTTTACTGTCAAGACCAGGCGACCCCATGGCAGTCGACCGGACTTCCCCCTTTCTCACTCGACCGAGCTGAAAAACCTGCTTCTCTGAAAGTGACGCCGGAGGAAAAGGCCCAAGTCAAAGTACTGGCTGGTCGAGTGGTTGAGCTTGTCCGTGAGGGCGTGACTAGTATGGACTTGCTGGAGGTCTTCCTCCGGAGGCGCATCCAACCGCTCCAGGCTCGTGACCACCCGATGTGGCTGTACTCGGGTCTTGACGACACCACTCGGGTCCTCCCGGAGGAGGTTATTGACGAGATGCTGGAGGGGTGGCTGTCGAGCATCACGGGGAACAAAGACAACCCCCAAGGAGCCAGGAGGGTAATTCCACTCGACAACTCGTATGACGTGGACCAGGTATGTCTTTATGCTCCTGACTGAGATCTTGTTTTCTTCATTGGTCTTCTTTGAGTAGGTCGATTGACTTTCGTCTTGTCTGTTGTTTTCCAGGCGACTACCGAGATGTACTCGACGCCCAACGGGGCACATGGGCCAACTGAGGAAGGGGAGGCGAGCGGAGGTGAGAGCGGAGACGATCAAGGTGAGTGGGAGTTCGACGGTGAAGGAGAGGGAGGCGACGACGTCGACTCCAGCAAAGAGGAGGAGGAGGAGGTTGAACCCCCTCGCCCGGAGGGGCGATCCAAGCTCACACACGACCCAACGCGGGAGCATGGTAGGGCGACTGCTCCTGTTGGGCAGTCGTCGAAACGCCCTCGGACCTCTTCTCCTACGTCGACTGGAAAGGCTCCCAAGCACCCACGCGCAGCGCCGTCCAAGCCGCCCAAGGCTCTGCCCAAGATGAAGATGGCCGTCCCCACCATTTCTGGGTAATAATAAAACTTGTTTTCCTTTGTCGACCGTGGACAGATCCTTGGTCGATTCATTGAGCCAATTGACTGACTTTCGAGCCTTACAATGCTGCTACTTCTGAGATTTCCGCCAAGGACGACGACGACCAAGAGATGGAGGATGCTATTACCTCCAACCCTGGTACGATTACTGACGTTCCGCTTTGAGTCGACTGAACATTTATTGCAACTCTGGTCGATTGAATGTTTCCCTTGTAGCCCCTCCTCATGTTATCGACCTCCCGGATGACGACGACAACGAACCGCTGCGAGTGAGGAGGAACAAGAGGGCGTCGGCTGACAAGACCCCCCAATCTGCTCCGGCGTCTGAGGCCGTAGCTCGGGATGGTGGTGACACCGCTTGGGCTTCTGTGACTTTCGCCATTCCTTTGACAAGTGTGCGGCCTTCGACGTCGACTGCGGATCCGTCTTTGCTTTTTGCCGCATACCCCGTCCCTGAGGACCAAGCGGCTGCTGCAAAAGAGGCTATACGCCAGGAGGGGATCATGATGGAGCAAGTGAAGGTGGCTCGGGAGGCCAACCAAGCAGCTTATGATGCGAGCTCGGCTCTTTAGAGCAACGTCCAGGTCAGTCGACTCAACACTTGGTCTGTTATGATATGCTATTTGAAGAATCTCTTTTCTGAAGATCTTTGTATCTGTACACCCACTGGGTGTGTCTGCCAATTCTTGGACGAGTGGGGGCACGTTAAGTGCACCCACTGGGTGTAGTCCCCGAGACTACGGTGGACTGCTGGTAGTCGACTGTAGTCTTTATATTGTGTTGCTGTAGCTGTATTTCTTCACTCGGTCTGGTCAGGCCATGTCGAATGGGACTGTATCCGATCGACTGCGGGCAGTCGACTTTTTTTTACAGTGGGGGCACGCTGAGTGCACCCACTGGGTGTAGTCCCCGAGACTACTGTCGAATGTTCTTGATTCGGCTGTAGTCTTAGAAACGATATCATTGTCTCTTAGTTACTCAGAAGCAACTTATTTTGGACGTCTGTCGACTGATTTTTCTTTTTACAGAAATCCTGTGAACTTGTAGCCCGCTATACTGAGTTGGAGAATCAACAGATCCAGCTCAACCTTAACTTGAAGCTTGCTCAAGAGAATTTGAAGAAAGCGCAAGAAGAAGCAAAAGGTATGGCTGGCGAGGTTCTCCATTCTTGGCGAGTGGCTTTTCTTTCTTGTCCATTCTTGATGTTGATTTCACTCGACGCGCCGCAGATAAACTGGAGGAAGCTCTAAAGAAGAAGGATCAAGATCTTGCAGAGGCACAGAAGGAGGTCTTGGACAAAACGAGGCTTGCTGAAGAGAAAATGGCCTCGGTCGGAGCTCTTGAGCAGGAGAACTCCAGACTGAAAGCTGCTCTCGAGGTAGCCAATCAAGAGGTCAGCCGACTGAAGAACGACAACGTGGCTCTGCACGACAAGGCAGGTGAGCTGGCGGGGAAGAGGAATGATCTGGAGGCTTATCTCGGTGGTCTCGCCAAGAAGCTGTTCGTCGTGCTCGAAGTTAATTGCTCTGCTCCGACTGTCTTGCAGTTACCAAGTCTGTGTAGGGTCACTGTCTTATTCTTGAATCGTGTTTGCAGAATTCTGTCAGAACTTTGAAGAGGAGACCAGTCGAGTGGAGCCAGGCTTGGACCCTGCTAACTCCCTTGTGAAGGACGAGGCTGCAATGAACGTGCTCCGTCTGGAGTCTCGTATTGCCAGCGTGGTTGACTATCTTGCTCGACTGAAGGTTGCGATGTCGCGGATCGACACATCACTCTGGCCTGGGACGACGCTTCAGAACGACCTTGAGTCCCTGATGGCTCGACTTAATGAAGTCCCAGGTCGAGTGGAGGAATGGAAGAAATCTTTTGCTAGATGTGGTGCTGATGTCGCTCTGTCTCTGGTCCGCGTCCATTGCAAGGAAGCGCGAGAAGAAAAGTTGGCCGCCATCCAAGTTGCCAATACCAGGAAGCACAACTTTCAAGACTTCATGTAGACTTTCATTGCTGCCGCCACTCGTATTGCAGACGGGATCGACTTGGACGAGTTCGTCGCCCCTTCCAGTCCTCCTCCTGAGGAATGAAAAACTTTTATGCTTCACTTTAAATTTGCCTTGGAATGCCGAGTGGATTTGTAACCGTTAAACTCCGCCGAGCCGAGGGCTCGAGTACTTTGATCTGAGGTCTGGGACCTTTTAGGCTTTATCTGAACTTGATTTCTCTTTGAATATCTTCATGGTTTGATCCGTCGAGTGGAATTCGATCTTCACTCGGAATAACCTTGTATTTGCGGCGCAACTCCGAAGGAGAAGGTAGCAGTCGACTTGCGCCTCGTCGTCCTTGCGGATTGGGTTGTGTCCTGTACTTAGGCGAGCACTGGGCCGCAGCTAAGTCCCCGAGTGGGAGGTTTGCTCTCACTCAATAGGGTTTTTAAACACTTAGGCGAGCGTTGGGCTGCAGCTAAGCCCCCGAGTGGGAGGTTTGCTCCCACTCGGTAGGATTTTTAAACACTTAGGTGAGCGCTGGGCTGCAGCTAAGCCTCCGAGTGGGAGGTTTGCTCTCACTCGGTAGGATTTCTAAACACTTAGGCGAGCGCGGGGCTGCAGCTAAGCCCCCGAGTGGGAGGATTGCTCTCCACTCGGTAGGATTTTTTCAAACTTAGGCGAGTGCCTGACTGCAGCTAAGTCTCTAGGTGGGAGAACTTAGGCGAGTACTGGACTGCAGCTAAGCCCCCGAGTGGGAGGATTGCTCTCCACTCGGTAGGATTTTTTCAAACTTAGGCGAGTGCCTGACTGCAGCTAAGTCTCTAGGTGGGAGAACTTAGGCGAGTACTGGACTGCAGCTAAGCCCCCGAGTGGGAGGATTGCTCTCCACTCGGTAGGATTTTTTCAAACTTAGGCGAGTGCCTGACTGCAGCTAAGTCTCTAGGTGGGAGAACTTAGGCGAGTACTGGACTGCAGCTAAGCCCCCGAGTGGGATGATTGCTCTCCACTCGGTAGGATTTTTTTCAAACTTAGGCGAGTGCCTGACTGCAGCTAAGTCTCTAGGTGGGAGAACTTAGGCGAGTACTGGACTGCAGCTAAGCCCCCGAGTGGGAGGATTGCTCTCCACTCGGTAGGATTTTTAAACACTTAGGCGAGCACTGGGCTGCAGCTAAGGCCCCGAGTGGGAGGATTGCTCTCCACTCGGTAGGATTTTCAAACTTAGGCGAAACGGATTCGCAGCTAAGTCACCCACTGGGGGATTTCGTGTGCAAACAAAAGTGACAGCAGTTATTGGAACACTCTTATCTTTGATAAAAATGTACTGCAGGAAATTTTTCCTTATTACATCTCGTCTGAGTGAGAATTCAAGCGTAAAATGGGCGGAGTAGTTCCGCATTCCAAGCTCGTGGCTCGTCGATCCGGCGGCCAACGTTGTAGAGATGATATGCTCCATTGTGGAGGACTCTGGTGATGATGAAGGGGCCTTCCCAAGTAGGAGCAAGTTTGTGTGGTTTCTGCTGATCCACTCGGAGGACCAAATCTCCCTCTTGGAAGGTTCGGCTCTTCATATTTCTAGCATGGAATCGACGCAAGTCTTGCTGATAGATGGTCGATCTGATCATAGCCATTTCCCTCTCCTCCTCTAGGAGGTCGACTGCGTCTTGCCGGGCTTGCTCTACTTCGTCTTCGTTGTAAAGCTCGACTCTGGGGGCGTTGTGAAGTAGATCACTCGGCAGGACAGCTTCGGCTCCATAAACCAGAAAGAATGGCATTCCTCCAGTCGATCGGTTTGGGGTGGTCCTCAGTCCCCACAAAACTGACGGAAGCTCGTCGACCCAAGCGCCTGCCGCGTGCTTGAGATCAGCATCAGTCGAGGCTTCAGTCCTTTGAGAATTAGACCATTTGCTCTTTCAGCTTGTCCATTCGACTGGGGATGCGCGACCGACACGTAGTCGACTCGTGTGCCTTGAGAGGCGCAAAAAGCTCTGAACTTGTCTGAATCGAAGTTTGACCCATTGTCAGTGATGATGCTATGCGGGACCCCATATCTGAATATCAACTCTTTGACGAAACTGATAGCAGTGCTAGCATCAAGATTTTTGATAGGCTTGGCTTCAATCCATTTGGTAAACTTGTCGACTGCCACAAGCACATGTGTGAATCCGCTCCTGCCTGTTCTCAATGGACCAACCATGTCCAGTCCCCAAACAGCGAAGGGCCAGATGAGCGGAATGGTCTTCAGAGCTGATGCTGGCTTGTGCGACATGTTGGAGTAGAACTGGCAGCCTTCACACTTGTCGACTATCTCTTTCGCCATTTCGTTTGCCCTGGGCCAGTAAAAACCCGCTCGGTATGCTTTGGCCACAATGGTCCGAGAGGACGCATGGTGACCACAGGTCCCCGAGTGGATATCATCAAGGATTATCTGACCTTCTTCTGGCGTTATGCACTTCTGACCGATTCCAGTCGCGCTTTCTCTATACAACTGTCCTTTTATGACTGTGAAAGCTTTAGATCGACGGACGATCTGTCGATCCTCTTCTTCGTCCTCTGGAAGTTCTTTCCTCAAGATATACGCGATGTATGGTATCGTCCAGTCGGGAGTGATAGCCAAGACCTCCATGACTAGGTCGACCACAGCAGGAATTTCGACTTCAGTCGGATCTGTGGCACTTTTCAGTTGCGGGGCTTCTTCTATAAAAGGATCCTCCTGGACTGACGGCGAGCGGATGTGCTCCAAAAACACATTGCTAGGAATGGCTTCTCTCTTGGAGCCTATCTTTGCCAGATCATCAGCTGCTTGATTTTTCAGTCGGGGGATGTGATGAAGCTCTAACCCCTCGAATTTCTTTTCCAACTTTCTTACTGCGTTGCAGTAGCCAGTCATAGCTGGGCTTCTGACGTCCCACTCCTTCATCACCTGATTGACCACCAAATCTGAGTCGCCATAGACCATGAGGCGCCGGACGCCGAGTGAAATGGCCATGCGCAACCCATACAAGAGTGCTTCATATTCTGCTTCATTGTTGGAGGAATCGAAGTGAATCTGGAGAATGTATCTGAGCTTATCTCCTCGGGGGGAGACCAATACTACCCCAGCACCGGAACCATTCAGCATCTTAGATCCATCGAAGAACATGGTCCAGTGCTCCGAGTGAACTTGAGTCGGAAGTTGCTGTTCGATCCACTCGACGATGAAATCTGCAATTGCTTGGGACTTGATAGCCTTCTTTGCTTCAAACTTGATATCTAGGGGAAGGAGTTCAATTGCCCACTTCGCCACTCGACCAGTTGCATCTCTGTTGTGCAGAATCTCTAACAGTGGAGTGTCGCTGACGACTGTAATGGAATGGTCAGAGAAGTAGTGTGCAACCTTCTTCGTGGTCATGTAAATCCCATATAGAAGCTTCTGGTAATGGGGATATCTTTGCTTCGAAGGAGTCAAAACTTTAGACACATAATATACTGGGCACTGAACTCTGAAGGCCTTTCCTTCTTCTTCCCGCTCGACCGTAAGTACTGTACTGACAACTTGTCCCGTGGCCGCAATGTAAAGTAGCAGAGGCTCTTTACTGATTGGGGCAGCAAGCACCGGCTGGGTGGAGAGTAGAGCTTTGAGCTCTGCAAACGCTGCATCAGCTTCTGGAGTCCGCTCGAACTTGTCAGACTTCTTCATCAGTCGATAAAGGGGCAACGCCTTTTCACCGAGACGAGAAATGAATCGACTTAGAGCGGCCAGGCAACCTGTAAGCTTCTGGACGTCGTGTACACGCACAGGGCGCTTCATCCGGAGTATGGTGCCAACTTTCTCGGGATTGTTGTCGATTCCTCGTTCGGAAACGAGAAAACCGAGTAACTTTCCACCTGGAACTCCGAATGTGCACTTTGATGGATTGAGCTTGATATCATATCTCCTGAGGTTAGCAAAGGTTTCGGCAAGGTCAGTCAGTAGGTCGGAACCTTTCCGTGACTTAACCACAATATCATCCATGTATGCCTCCACGTTCTGACTGATCTGAGTGAGCAAACACTTCTGAATCATCCTCATGAACGTGGCTCCAGCATTCTTGAGGCCGAAGGGCATGGTGACATAACAGAAGCACCCGAATGGGGTGATGAAAACCGTTTTGATCTCGTCGGGTCCATACAGACGGATCTGATAGTACCCTGAATAAGCATCTAGAAAAGACAAACGCTCACACCCCGCGGTCGAGTCGACTACCTGGTCGATGCGGGGGAGAGGGAAATGATCTTTCGGGCAGGCCCGATTGATATGTTTAAAGTCAATGCACATGCGAAGTGACCTGTCCTTCTTAGGGACCATGACAACATTGGCGAGCCACTCGGAGTGGTAAATCTCTCGGATGAACTCCGCTGCTAAGAGCCGAGCCACCTCTTCGCCAATAGCTTTCCTCTTCTGGACGGCGGACCATCAAAGATGTTCTTTCACAGGCTTGAACTTCGGGTTGACTCGTAGACGGTGCTCAGCCAGCCCCCTGGGAACTCCAGGCATGTCAGAAGGCTTCCATGCAAAGATGTCCCAGTTCTCACGGAGGAACTGGATGAGCGCTTCTTCCTATTTGGAGTCGAGCGTCGTTGAGATGTGAGTCGGAGCAGCATCGGGGTCGGTCGGGTGAATGTGAACTGGCTTAGTTTCACCGGACGACTGAAAAGCAGATTCTGAAGCAGGCTTCTTGGCTCATAGCAATTCACTCGGATCAGCAGTCTTCTGGTACTCTTGCAGCTCAACAACTGCCATCTGAGCATCAACAATCTTTGATCCTTTCTGAAAACACTCCTCTGCTTTCTTCTGATTTCCTGTAACGGTGATCACACCTCTGGGGCCGGGCATCTTCAACTTGAGATACACATAGCACGGTCGAGCCATGAACCGTGCATAAGCTGGCCGGCCCAGAATAGAATGATAAGCACTTTGGAAGTCCACAACCTCAAATGTCAACTTTTCCTTGCGGTAATTCTTTGAATCACCGAAAACCACATCGAGAGCAATCTGGCCGAGTGACTCGGCTTTCTTTCCAGGAATGACTCCATGGAAACTCATGTTGCTGGCGCTGAGCCTGGACATCGGAATGCCCATCCCTTTCAATGTTTCAGCGTACAATATGTTCACGCCACTGCCACCATCCATCAGGACTTTGGTCAGTCGAGTGCCTTCGACAACTGGGTTGACCACCAAAGCTTGCCTCCCAGGGGTGGCAATGTGTGTAGGGTGATCAGACTGGTCGAATGTGATGGCAGCCTGAGACCACTTCAGATAACTGGGTGTCGCCGGAGCAACCATATTCACTTCACGGTTAATGACTTTCAGTCGACTTTTGCTTTCGACATCAGCAAAAATAATCAGGGTGGAATTGATTTGGGGGTATCCATCGTCACTATCTTCCTTGTCCTTAACTCTGTCCGACTCTTTTTCCTTATCTTTGGACGGTTTGCCCTGAAACTGCTGGATCAGGAGCCGGCACTGTCGAGTTGTATGCTTTGGGTAAATAAAATTACCCTCCTCATCTTTCTTGGTGTGGATGTGACATGGCAGATCCAAAACATCATTTCCATCTTGATCCTTGACTTTCTTGGGCTTCCAGGGGCCTTTGGGTTTTCCCTTGAAATTTCCCTGGGTTGCGGCCAGGGCCTCCCTAGGGGCGGCTGGCTCGGCCTTCCGCTTCTGTTTCCAACTGGAATTGCCTCTGGTTTCCTGGGTGACTGCTTTCTGCCTGCCACTCCGGAGTCGATCTTCATCTTCTCCGTTAGCGTATTTGGTGGCAATTTCCATCATCCAATTCAGAGACATTTCTCCGGTCCGACCGAACTTCAGGTTCAATTCTCTGTATTTAACGCCTTCTTTAAAGGCACAAACTGCTTGATGGTCAGGCACATTCTCAACTGTGTGATGCAACGTGATCCACCTCTGGATGTAATCCCTCAGAGTTTCATTCGGTTTCTGCATGCAAGAACGCAATTTTGTAAGGCCTGCGGGTCGCTTGCACGTTCCCTCAAAGGTTGTGACAAACACTCGGGAGAGGTCCTCCCAAGTGTAGATGCTGCTAGGTGCCAACTGATTTAGCCACGCTCTGGCTGAGCCCTCTAACATGAGAGGCAAATGCTTCATGGCCACCTCATCATTGCCACCGCCAATCTATACAGCCACTCAGTAATCTTTGAGCCAAGTGTCAGGCTTAGACTCACCGGTGAACTTGCTGACTCCAGTCGCCAACCTGAAGTTGGGAGGAATCACTGCGGCTCTGATGGCTCGACTGAAACACTCTGGCCCCGAAACATGTACTCTGCTGCTGGCAGGCGCATCTCTGTTGTGGCCTTCCCGATGAGCTCTGTTCCTGTCAACTAAACCTTGAACGAGGATAGACCTCGCGTCAAAGCCTGGGTCCCTGGGGTCGACTGGAATTCTCTGCCCAACACTATGAGGGCGCCTGTCATCTCGATGTCGAGGCGCATATGACCCACTCCTCGGGGGAGGGGTTGGCACTCGACGTCGATCATCACGATCGGATCGGTGATCATATTGCTCATTCCTTCTATACTGATCATGCCGGTCACCATGTCCCTCATGCCTCGGGGGCGATCTCGGGCTGTGAGCTGACTGGACTGTATCTGTTGCAACGGATCGACTGTGGATCCTATTCCGCGACTGAGAAACAGCGGAATTCTGGTTTCCCGCCGCCCGGAGCAATGCTCTGATCTGCAACAAGCCCCTGCCAGCCTCCGACTGGGAGGGCTGAATCGATTCTGCTATACGGGCCGCGGCGGCCAAATTCTGAACTGGGGTTCGGTATACCTGCATCGGCGGGAAGAGCTGACGTCGACTAGACTCGGGAGCCCGCTGACGCGCTTGCTCGTCGAGTGCTCGCTGGAGATTCTCCAGTCGAGTGCGCTCGGCCAAGTTAGCCAAGCGCGCGTCCTCCAAGGCCCGGGCCTCGGGGGTCTCTCCGATGATAGGAGTGTGGAGTGCGTCCATGTTCCGGCGGCGAAGCTCCTCTCGCTGTAACGACGTGAGAGGTTCGAGGAGATACTCATCGTGGGGATGCGACGGGTCGCCCCCACTCGCGCCTCCATCAGCGCGAGGGAAACCGGGAGGACTGTGCATTCCATCGACCGCCAGAACCTCAGCCGCTGGGTCGCTGCTGTCGCACTCGGATGCGGTCTCCGCGGAGCCAGTCGACAGGTTGAATAGGCCGCAGAGGGATTTGTCGGGCTCGATTGCCGCGACTTGTGGGGCGGCCGACTGGCGAGCCACGACATGCCTCACCCACCTCTGAAGTCTCGACCGACCGGAGCGCTTGCGCCGGTGGGAGATAGAGTGGGGAGACGACACGGGGGCCGACCGATACTGGGTCGACGGCTGCCGCAGGAGGATGCCACGAACGCATGCGCGGAAGTGCGTCGCGCCGTGGACGGGGAGTGCGTCGATGTCGAGTGGTACCTCCTGAAGCCAGGCGGAGTCGTCGGCGATGAACGTGAGCGCGCCGAAGCGGATCTCGCGGCCCTCCACCAAAACTCTGCACGAAACCATGATCAAAGGGATCGGATAAACTGTAACTTCTCCAATCAGGCGCTAAGATTCCTGCCCCACGGTGGGCGCCAACTGTCGTGGTTCTAACTCTGACAGTGATGTAGGGGGGTGTGTATGGAGAGGCTAGATCTTAGCTATTGGGAAGTTGTAAACACACCAAGATGTACGAGTTCAGGCCCTTCGCGGAGGAAGTAACAACCCTACGTCTCGGTGCCCGGAGGTGGTCGATTGGATTATAGGCGTGTGAATAACAGGGGTGCGAACCCCCCATACTGAGGAGGGGGGTGGCTTATATAGAGTTCGCCGGCCCTCTCCTGCCCTCAGTGATGCAGGGTTTAAGGTACATTTAAGGTTGGGCGTTACTGATAACGTCCCTAATAAAGTGCTATAATGACCATAGAGACTACTTAATAGCCGACCGTTTGCCTGCGGAGTGAGTTTAGGTCTCCTGGCAGTCGAGTGGTTGGCTTCATGGTCGAGTGATAGCTTCTTGGTCGAGTGTCTTGAACCCGTCGAGTGGGATACCTTCAAGTCGATTGAAAGGTGACTTCTTCTAGGGATGTCCTTGGGTAGGGCTCTTTGGACAGGTCCGTGCCCCTACCCTAGGTACATAGCTTCATCAATATTCATGCCCCAATCATGAGCTCTCGAGAGAAATTATTATTCAAAATTTTTATGCTTGGCTTTCTCATAATGATTGATCCATGCTTGATACTTCTTGTACTGGTCCTTTTATGAAGAAGGATATTGAATTCATGGTATTTATTGGAAAGAATTAAACACAACTCTGAAGATTGGGAACTCTACGAAAGTAAGGAGTCAGGTATAAACCTTAAGTTTGATTGTGTTAAATCTTTTATGGATACCGATGCTTTTCGTGATTTTAAATATCTTCTTTCTCTGAATCTTTTGCTACTCATGTTGATCTTCCTAAGGATAAGTGGTTTAAATATCATCCTCCCATTGAAGTTAAAGTAGTAGAACCTATTAAAGTTGAAGAATAAACTATTACTTATAATGTTGATCCTATTGTCCCTATCTTTTATATTGAGAAACCACCATTTCCTGCTGGAATAAAGGATCATGCTAAAGCTTCAACTCTGGTTTGTAAGAGTTATACTAGAACACCTACACCCCCTGAACAAATTGAAGTTGAACCTAGTATTGCTATGGTTAAAGATCTCTTGGTTGATAATATTGATGGGCATGCTATTTATTTCTGTGATGAAGCTGCTAGAATTGCTAAACCCGATATGAAAGATAAACCTAGACCTGTTGTTGGCATGCCTATTGTTTCTGTTAAAATAGGAGGACATTGTTATCATGGCTTATGTGATGTGGGTGCTAGTGTGAGTGCAATTCCTTATGCTCTATATGATGAAATTATGAATGATATTGCACCTGCTGAGATAGAAGATATTGATGTTACTATTAAGCTTGCTAATAGAGATACTATATCACCAATTGGGATTGTTAGAGATGTTGAAGTCTTGTGTGGGAAAATAAAATACCCTACTGATTTTCTTGTTCTTGCTTCTCCACAAGATGATTTTTGTCCCATTATATTTGGTAGACCTTTCTTGAATACCGTTAATGCTAAGATAGACTGCAAGAAAGATACTATTACCATTGGTTTAGGGGATATGGCTCATGATTTTAATTTCTCTAAATTTCGTAGACAACTCCATGATAAAGAATTGGCTAGTAAGGATGAAATTATTGGTCTTGCTTCTATTGTTGTGCCTCCTACTGATCCTTTAGAACAATATTTGCTAGACCATGAAAATGATATGTTTATGAATGAAAGAAGGGAAATAGATGAAATATTTTTTAACCAAGGGCCTATTTGGAAGCACAATTTGCCTGTTGAAATCCTTGGGGATCCTCTTCCACCCAAGGGGTGATCCCATGTTTGAGCTTAAACAATTACCTAGTACTTAGAAATATGATTATCTTGATGAAAAGAAGATATATCCTGTTATGAGTTGTAACCTTTCAGAGCATGATGAAAATAAATCATTGAAAATTCTCAAGAAGCATCGTGCCACTACTGGATATACTCTTGATGATCTTAAGGGCATTAGTCCCACTTTATGTCAGCACAAAATTAATTTGGAGCGTGATGCTAAACCAGTTGTTGATCATCAACGAAGGTTAAATCCTAAGATGAAAGAAGTGGTAAGAAATGAAATACTAAAGCTTCTGGAGTCAGGTTTAATTTATCCTATTGTTGATAGTAAATGGGTAAGTCCTGTTCATTGTGTCCCTAAGAAGGGAGGTATCACTGTTGTTCCTAATAATAAGAATGAATTGATTCCACAAAAAATTGTTATAGGTTATAGAATAGTAATTGATTTTCACAAATTTAACAAAGCTACTAGAAAGGATCATGCTAGAAAGACTATCCAAACATACACATTTTTGCTTTCTAGATGGTTATTCTGGTTTTTCTAAAATTCCTGTGTCAAAAGACGATTAGGAGAAGACCACTTTTACTTGCCCTTGCGGTAATTTTGCTTATAGACGTATGCCTTTTGGTTTATGCAATGCACCTGCTACCTTTCAAAGATGTATGACTGCTATATTCTCTAACTTTTGTGAAAACATTGTTGAGGTTTTGATGGATGATTTCTCCATTTATGGAACTTCCTTTGATGATTTCTTAATTAACCTTGATTGAGTTTTGCAGAGATGTGAAGAAACCAATCTTGTCTAGAATTGGGAGAAGTGCCACTTTATGGTTAATGAAGGTATTGTCTTGGGGCACAAAATTTCTGAAAGAGGTATTAAAGTTGATAAAGCTAAAGTAGATGTTATTGAAAAGATGTCGTGTTCTAAAGATATTAAAGGTATAAGAAGTTTCCTTGGTCATGCTGGTTTTTATAGGAGGTTTATTAATGACTTCTACAAAAATTTCTGGGCCTCTCACTAATCTCTTGCAAAAAGATGTTCCTTTTGTTTTTAATGATGATTGAGTAGAAGTATTTCAAATACTTAAGAAGGCCTTCATTTTTGCACCTATTGTTCAGCCGCTTGATTGGAATTTACCCTTTATAATTATGTGTGATGCTAGTGATTATGCTATTGGTGCTGTTCTAGGGCAAAGAGTTGATAAGAAATTAAATGTTATTCATTATGCTAGTAAAACTCTAGACATTGATAGAGGAGAGGGTCCCGATATTTCGATGAGATGATAACTATCGATTTGGTGGAGCCGACTTTGAAGATCCGACTACAAACGTGCACGATGTTGCGCCTTAGCAATCGCTAAACCAATCTCCTGAGGTTACTGAGGATGCTAGAAGCACGATCAGCCTGACCACGAAGATCTATTCCTTCATCCAATCGAAGAACAAGCAAGAATATGATAATGCAATCTGAATATTGTGAATATAGATGAAGCATTGATAAAGGTGGGGATCCGAAAGTGGTCTTGGTCTGGTCGTTGGACACAAACGAAGTACATGAAGTTGTGTTGGCTAACTTTTAACTAAACAAATCCCAAGTAAAAAGATACTAGATGGATCTACTTATATAGGAGCAAGGGCTAGCGGCCAAGGAGGTGGGAGGAAGTCCCAAGGCATCCTAAAAGCAACCCTAGGTCGTACAAGGCCCATGGGCCCAAGTGGAGGTGATGCAACACCTTTGGACTTGTAGTTTGACTCGGATTCTGCTGTAGTGTCAGATTGTTTCGGCAATAAATGAATGCTCCAGACGAATTTGAAGGTGAACCCAATTGGGCTCGAAAGAGCATGAAACCTACTTTCCAACAAAAAAAGAATCACCCAATTTGGAGTCCGTATGGAAGAGTTCTTGCCATTTTGCATCAGATACATCTGTGCAGTCCAAATCTGAGTCCAGAACATGAGAGACTTGGACTCTATCTTCTCTTAGCCAAAATGTAATGTGACACGACTTTTTGAACAGCACCTAAACTTCTATTTTCCCCTTATATTCATATGTGAATTGTACAAATGTCCCATACACCTGCAATTAGACATGGCACAAAAGTTTGTGAAGTATTTTTGTCCTGGATGACATAAATAAATTATTGCATAGTTTGCATTAGAAATCACCTCACAAATATACATGTATGCAATATTTTTGGTCGTATCCAAGTTAGTAATGTCCTCATCATCCTCCCCTTCTTGAAAATAAAGACATCCTCGATGTTGCTTAATCTGAAATGTGGCTAACAAAAGAGACAAGATGTACATGTTGTATATGTATATGTCATCCATTTTCACTTCCCTTGGTTTTTGCACTTATGACCATGTATACATGAGTAACTTTCATAGTTCATAAAATCTGAAGCCAAAATATTATCACAAGAAGTAGAAGGTATGAAAATATTGCAATTTGGATTGCACATATAACTGAAGTTCTTATTCATTTCAAAAGGTTGAAAATGTTCATCATTAAACCATTCCAACATTGGTGAATAAACCTTACTTGCATCGCTACAACATGCTTAAATAAGAAAACATGCAATAAGTCATTGGACACAGAATCATTACCAAGATTAGAGGTCATATCAAAATGATTAAACAATGGTTCTTGTGCATCAATAGTTAATTCAATGGGTGCGCTCAAAATTGTTGGTATTTTAGTTGTTTGATCACATGACACATTCATGACAGTAACACGAGTCTCTAAAATAGGTGGTGTGCTCAAATCAATAGGTAACTCAACACATGATGTATTCAAGTTAACTAGGCATGCATCATTCTCATGCGAAAGTGGAAAATCTGTACCTTTTTCATTACCTCTTATGATCAACTCAGATGATTTAGGCACTCTCGATGGTGATGTGTCACATGGCGGAGATGACGTAGTCCTCCCAACAATTGATGTGGTTGTCATAGTACGCCTAGTAGTTGAAGAAACATCTGTATCAACAGTTGGAATGTGCACCGTGCGTTAGTTCTCCTTGCGGGCAACACGTTGTTTTATTTCCTGTTCAACTTTGCAAGCAAGACGAAACAAATGGTCCATAGGATAACACTCTTCATGAATTAGTATCTCCTGAATATCATGGTTCAATACTCCCCAAAATCTATCCATAAAATCTTCTTCACTTTCTTCTAAAATGAGTGCAACAAGGTAGTTTGTAAATCATCATAATATTTTGTTACGGTGTCACTACCTTGTTCTAAATGTTGTAATTTTTAATCATGCCACGAGTATAATAAGCATCAATGAACCTATCTCTCATGTAGTAGGTATAAAATCAGGGTTTAATCGACAATATTCACTCCACCAAACTAAAGCAAAGCTACTAAAAGTACTAACCACAACTTGAAATTTTCCACGCTCATCAAAATTATGGGAAGCAAATATATCATTTATTTTGTACTCGCATGCAATATATAAATCAGGCCTAAAACGACCAGTAAATGGTGGCATGGAAACATTAATCTGATTATGTGCATTATGATGTTGTTGCTCCTCTTATGACGGTTGTTGTATTTTCTTAGGTGGTGGCAAATCTCCCATGATCGATGAAGCCTAAGAACTAACAACTCCGGAACCTGCCATAGTTAGTAGAAAACAAGAAACAAAATCCAAGAATAATGTTCCTATGAACTACTTGGATGTGGTGGTAAAACACTCATAGTATAACAAATATCAATGTCTTACAAGTTCTTACCATGCAGCAGGTGGTGACAGGCAACCAGCGGTGTCAAATAACTCCAAAGATTGAGTATAGCGGTTGCCAGGGGAACGTACATACACCCGATGTAGAAATATGTGGATCTTGGAAGGCTTAAATATTTGGTAGCAAAAGATTAGCAATAATAATTTAGAGATGCAATGTTGAATAAATGCTCAACGACGGTACTGTGCTGGTCCTAGGCTAGACCGGACTAGAGACGTGAGCCTAGAACACTAATGAGGTCACGACGTAGCACGATTAGCATCAATAAAGGATATGAAGTAGCTCTGGACAGCAAGATATAAGTGAAGATCACAATAGCAGTAAAGATAATGATGTGAAACAATAGCCAAGTAGAATATACCAACAACTTTCTCTCCAACTTTTCTCTGGAAAAGTTTATGCCAATTTTTTGATAATTTTTCTCAAGAATAGCATTGAATCAAGCTTTCAAACGCGAAAAGAATCACTCAATTCCGAGTTGATATAAGGACTCAAAAAATTCTAAAACTGACCTGAAAAACTAGAATAAGCCGTGTTCACGAACTTCGGAGGGTAAAAAGACCTATTTAGAATCTAATTTTGAGGTGCCATATATGAAAATAGCTTATACAACTATTTAGATGCAGCTCGTCGCTAGCTTTAATTTAAGTACTCACGGAGCCAAAACGGACTTCGTATGGAAAAGTTATGTCTGTTTTACTGAACAATGCACAAAACAGATTCCAATCCGAATTCAGCTACGAGATTGAGTCTAGATAGATCCGAATTTTGTTTTCTTTCTTCTCTTTTTTTCTTTGTATTTTTTCTCCCTCTTTCCAAAACAAACTAGATAAGATGCATATTGGATCAAGCGAAGATGTGAACGATCCCAACTATGATTATGACAATGAACGGTGGGCAGCACGTGGTGGAAATTGATGGATGGGTGGTGGTTAGCGGAAGGGATAACGATGCAGCGGCAGCGTGACTAATGTGAATAGAACTAGAAACTCTAAACGAACTAGACACTAAGACTAACAACTCGACACGATGATGCAACCGATAATTCAACTATGCAAGCAATGAAGAGAAAATTGAAAAGGCTCAGACTGGCTTGGACAAAGGATGAATAGATCTATTTTTTCTGGATTTTTCTTGGACAATAGGTAAGAAAAGAAATCTAATATAGGAAAACCTGGAAATTTTCACCGAGCAACCTGAAAACTGATACCACTTGATAAAGGCGAGGGTGTCCCGATCTTTCGATGAGATGATAACTATCGATTTAGTGGAGTCGATTTTGACGATTCGACTACAAACGTGCACGAGTTGTGCCTTAGCAATCTTTAAACCAATCTCCCGAGGTTGCTGACGATGCTGGAAGCACGATCAACCTGACCATGAAGATCTATTCTTGGATGCAATCAAAGAACAAGCAAGAATATGATAATGCAATCTGAATATTGTGAATATAGATGAAGTATTGATAAAGGTGGGGATCCAAAAGCAGTCTTGGTTTGGTCGTTGGACACAAACGAAGTACACGAAGTTGCAATGACTAACTTTTAACTAAACAAATCTGAAGGAAAAAGCTACTAGATGGATCTACTTATATAATAGCAAGGGATGGCGGCCAAGGAGGTGGGAGGACGTCCCAAGACATTCTAAAACTAACCGTAGGTCGTACAAGGCTCATGGGCCCAAGTGGAGGTGATGCAACACCTTTGGACTTGTAGTTTGACCCGGATTCTGCTGCAGCATCAGATTGTTTCATCTATAACTCAATGCTCTGGATGAATTTGAAGGTGAATCCAACTGGGTTGGAAAGAGCACGAAATCTACTTTCCAACAAAAAAGGAATCACCCAATTCGGAGTCCGTATGAATGAGTGCTTGGCATTTTGAGTCAGGTATGTCTGTGAAGTCCGAATCTAAATTCAGAATGTGAGAGACTTGGACTCTATCTTCTCTTGGCCCAAAGGTGACATGAGAGGACTTTTTGAACAACACCTAAACTTCTTTTTTCCCTTATCTTCATATGTTGATTTTACAAATGTCCCCTACACCTGCAATTAGACAGGGCACAAAAGTCTGTGAAGTATTTTTGTCCTGGGTGAAATAAATAAATTATTGCATAGTTTGCATTAGGAATCACCCAACAAATATACATGTATGCAATATTTTTGGTCGTATCCCAGGTTGTGATGTTCTCATCAGACAGTGCCTAGAGAAATTATGCTACTACTGAAAAAGAATTTTTAGCAGTTGTTTTTGCTTGTGATAAGTTTAGATCTTATATTGTTGATTCCAAAGTAACTGTTCACACTGATCATGCTGCTATTAAATATCTTATGGAAAAGAAAGATGCTAAACCTAGACTTATTATATGGGTTCTCTTGTTATAAGAATCTGATTTGCATATTATTGATAGAAAGGGAGTTGAGAACCCCACTGCAGACAACTTGTCGAGGTTAGAGAATGTTTTTGATGACCCACTGCCTCTTGATGATAGCTTTTCTGATGAACAATTAACTGTCATAAATGCTTCTCATAATACTCCATGGTATGCTGACTATGCTAATTACATTGTTGCTAAATTCATACCACGTAGTTTCACATACCAACAAAAGAAAAAGTTTTTCTATGGTTTAAGACATTACTTTTGGGATGAGCCACACCTTTATAAAGGAGTAGATGGTCTTATTAGACGTTGTGTACATGAGCATGAACAGGAACAGATCCTACGCAAGTGCCACTCCAAGTCTTATGGAGGACACCACGCTAGAGATAGGACTACACATAAGGTATTGCAATCTGGTTTTTATTGGCCTACTCTATTCAAGGATGGTCATAAGTTTGTCTTGTCTCGTGATGAATGCTAGAGAATTGGCAATATTAGTAGACGTCAGGAAATTTCTATGAATTATTCACTTGTTATTGAACCATTTGATGTTTGGGGCTTTGAATATATGGGACCTTTTCCTTCCTCTAATGGGTATACACATATTTTAGTTGCTGTTGATTACTTTACTAAGTGGGTAGAAGCTATTCCAACTAGTAGTGTTGATCATAACACTTCTATTAAGATTCTTAAGAAGTTATTTTTCTGAGGTTTGGAGTCCCTAGATATTTAATGATTGATGGTGGTTCACATTTCATTCATGGTACTTTCCGTAAAATGCTTGCTAAGTATGATGTTAATCATGGAATTGCATCTCCATATCATCCTCAATCTAGTGGTCAAGTAGAATTGAGTAATAGAGAGATTAAATTCATTTTGCAAAAGACTGTTAATCGATCTAGAAAGAATTGGTCTAAGAAACTTGATGATGCATTATGGGCTTATAGAACTACTTATAAAAACACTATGGGTATGTCTTCGTATAAAATGGTTTATGGAAAAGCATGTCACTTGCCTCTTGAATTAGAACAAAAAGCTTATCGGGCTATTAAAGAGCTCAACAATGATTTCAAACTTGCCGGTGAGAAGAGGTTATTTGACATTAGCTCACTTGATGAATGGGTAACCCAAGCCTTTGAGAATGCCAAGTTGTTTAAAGAAAAGGTTAAAAGATGGCATGACAAGAGGATACAAAAGCGTGAGTTTAATGTAGGTGACCATGTTTTGCCATATAACACTCATTTAGGATTTTTTGCAGGAAAGCTTCTCTCTAAATAGGAAGGTCCTTACATTATCGAGGAGGTCTATCATTTCGGTGCCATAAAAATCAACAACGCCGAAGGCACACATCCGAAGGTGGTAAAGGGTCAAAGAATAAAACATTATATCTCAGGCACTCCCATAAATGTTGAGACCAATATAATTGACACCGTAACACCGGGGGAGTACATAAGGGAAGCTTTCGAGAATGCTCCAGACTCCGAAAAGGAATAGGTATGTGGTACGGTAAGTAAATTGACTCCAAAATTGTTCTAATAGTAACTTTTCTCCGTTTTTTGGAATATTTTAAAAATTAGGAAAATTAAAAGTAGTCAGAAAGAGACACGATGTGACCACAAGGGTGGAGGGCGCGGCCCCTACCTTGTGGCCACCTCGTGTGCCCTCCGGACTCTGTTTTCTTACACAATACTTCTTTTCGTCAGTAAAACTTCATTATATAATCTCCCAAAGGTTTTGACCACCGTACCACGACAATATCTCCTGTTTATCTTTTGAGCTGTTTGTGCAGCAGATTTAGAGCAAAATGTCATCCCAAGATTCGGAGGGAGAGAGCTACATATCTGATTATATCACAAACCCAAAAGTATATGGGGATGTGGAACATTATGGTTGGACCTCAGAGGAAGAGGAAGCCTATGATCTAAAGGGAAAGGAGGAGACAAGCTCTGATGAAGAGGAAGTCCCTCTACCCCAACCTAGGGACATGCACTGTGACGCCCCGTGACCGACGCGCCAGGTGCCTTCCAGTTATTCGCTGTCATTGCCATGTCATTTGCTTGCGTGTTGCATCTTATCATGTCATCATGTGCATTGCATCATCATGTTTTCAAAACATGCATTTGTTCGGGGTATCCCAGTTCTCCCCGTTGTCCGTTCTGAGCCCAGACACACTTGCACGCGCCCGCGGCATGTCCGAAATATTATTTTATAAGCGGCCGGAAAATGTTCTCGGAATGGGTTGAAAGTTGGCATGCGGTGTTTTTAAGTTGTAGGTAGGCCGCCTGCCAAGCTTCATTGCATTCGGAGTTCGTTTGATAGCCCAACGGATAACTATAGCGACATTATAGTCGGCCAAACGTCGGACGTTTTCGGTCTCCGGAAACAGTCGCCAGGTCTCTCTCTGCTCTTCTCTCAGCCCAAAGCTTTCTGCACAGTCCGCTGTCTACCACCAGACCCCGAAACCCTCTCTGCACAGTACATCAAACCCCTCACGTGCGCGTCCAAAACTTCCCCGGACCCGACCCGGGCAGTTGTCACCGTTGTGTCCGGATCATCCCCAACGTTCTACAAAACGTCACCGTTTTCTTATTTGGACTCCGTAGACTATTTTTCCTGACCGTCCGATTAAAATCGGAGGGACCAAATGCCCCTATCACAAATCCACTTGCTTTTTATATATAGACCACCCCTAACCTAATCTAGACACACCACCTAATTTCTAGGGATCCTCCCGAGCGCCGCCACTCTTCCTGTCTCTTCCTCATCGGGATCCTCCCCGATCCAAAAATCCCTTGTTTTCAGATCCACCCAATCCCTCCATCGATCCAACCATCGCCCTCCGCTGCTCTACTTCGCCTCGATCCACCCGAGCTCCTCCCGAGCGTCCCCTCCTCACCTCGCGCCTGATCCTTCCCCTCGTCCAGGAGGTAGGAGCCCGAGCTCCTCGGTCCCTCCCCGCCGGCCAAGTCCTCGCAAGCCGCCGCTGCAGGTTGTCCTCCACGCCTTCCCCACCTCCATTCGCTCAGAGCCCGCGAGCCCAGTCGCCGGTGAAGCCCCGCAGAAGCTCGTCCCACACGCCGCGCCTTGCTACATCACCGCTCGCACCGCCCCATCTCTGTAGCCTCCTCCTTCCTCGGTTCCGAGCAGGAGAGCACCCCGCCGACCAGCCAGGCCATCGGAACTCCCTCCATCGCTGAAGAAAGGCTAGAAGAACCAGCCCCGTCGCCCCTCTCCTTCCTTCCTCCACTTCTTCTCTCTCGCTCCCTCTAAAGGTGTCGCGACGCTGCCGTTCTGCAAGAGCCTGCCGGCCATGGAGCTCCTGGAGGTTCCCGTCGATTCCGCCTCGTTCCTGGGAGGGACGTCCTCGCGCTCGCTCTGCAGCGCCATCGCCCCGATCCGACGCCCTCCGCCAAGCTCCTGCCGCCGCCGCTTCCTTGCAAGTCCAGCCGCGCGCCCAGCTCCCCTGCTTCGAGCTAAGTCATGTCCTGCTTCCCCTGCGTGCGCTCCCTCCGTTCCGTCCAGATCGAGCAGGGTGCAGGGTCGCCGCGTTGACTCCATCCTCGACCGTGCTGGCCAGCTGCGTGGGCTGCCAGGTGCGCCAGGCCCAACACTGCGCCAGGCTACCCGGGCCAATGTGAGGATTTTTCCCAACCCAGTCCAGTTCTGTTTCGGCTCATTTGTTTTCTTGTCCAACGAATTTTGCAATTTATCCAATGCATGCATATTTACAGCAAATGCCATTTTCTTGCTTTGCTCATAATTAAATAACCATGCATCAGAATTAAACAAACCTTATATGAAAAATGTTTAGAATCTTGTCTAGTTTCATTATATCCAACTTTCATGAATGTTTAAAATGCTGTTTGTTCAAATTTGTTCATATGCTATGCTAAAATGACTTAAATCATATCTAAATAATCGTAACTCCAAACCTAAAAAACTTTATATGTAAATGGGGTGGAAAAATGCATAGATTATCATGGTGCCATCACTTTGCATGTTTAACAACTCTAAAATATGGTTTAGGGAAGAACAATACCAAATCTATAATATGCTCATGAGGAGTTTCCAGAATTGTTGTTCGTTGTTTCCGGCCTCATTTAAACTTGCCTAGATAGGGAGTTTTGTTGTGTTTCACCCCTTGCCATGTTAAGAACATTTAGTATTGTTGGGTACATAACGAGATCGAACTAAATAATGGAACGTGGTGTTTCGTCAATATGCAACGGAGTTGCATATTGAGCTCCACTTAATTTGTAGGGTTGTTTGTGCACTTTGCCATGCCATGCCTCATTAAACCGGACATGCATCATACTTGATTGTGCATCATGCCATGTTCATGTGTTGGTTGTTTACTATGTTGTGTGCTTCTTTCCCGTGTTGCTTTTTCGGGTTGGTTCCGATAACGTCGCGTTTGTGAGGAACCGCTTGACTACGTCCATTTGTCTTCTTCATGGACTTGTTCTTCTTCCTTACGGGATTTCAGGCAAGATGACCACACCCTCAAAATCACTTCTATCTTTGCTTGCTTAGTTGCTCACTATTTTGCTATGCCTATGCTGCGATACCTACCACTTGCTTATCATGCCTCCCATATTGTTAAGCCAAGCCTCTAACCCACCTTGTCCTAGCAAACCATTGTTTGGCTATGTTACCGCTTTGCTCAGCCCCTCTTATAGCATTGTTAGTTGCAGGTGAAGTTGGAGCTTGTTCCATGTTGGAACATGGATATTTGTTTGGATATCACAATATCTCTTATTTAATTAATGCATCTATATACTTGGTAAAGGGTGGAAGGCTCGTCCTTATGCCTGGTGTTTTGTTCCACTCTTGCTGCCCTAGTTTCCGTCATATCGGTATTATGTTCCCAGATTTTGGGTTCCTTAGACGGGTGGGTTATAATGGGAACCCCTTGATAGTTCGCCTTGAATAAAACACCTCCAGCAAGGCCCAACATTGGTTTTACCATTCGCCACCTAGCCTCTTTTCCCTTGGGTCGGCCAGCCCAAGGGTCATCTTTATTTAAACCCCTGGGCCAGTGCTTCTCTAAGTGTTGGTCCAAACTAAAGCACCGTGCAGGGCCATCCCTTGGCAACTTGGGTTACGTCGGCTCCTGTATGTTTAGCTTATCCGGTGTGCCATGAGAACGAGATATGTGCAGCTCCTACCAGGATTTGTCGGCACAGCGGGTGGTCTTGCTGGTCTTGTTTTACCATTGTCGAAATGTCTTGTAACCGGGATTCCGAGCCTGATCGGGTCTTCCTGGGAGAAGGAATATCCTTCGTTGACTGTGAGAGCTTGTGATGGGCTAAGTTGGGACACCCCTGCAGGGATTTGAACTTTTGAAAGCCATGCCCGCGGTTATGGGCAGATGGGAATTTGTTAATGTCTAGTTGTAGAAAACCTGAAGCTTAAACTAAATTAAAATGCATCAACCACGTGTGTAGCCGTGATGGTCTCTTTCCAGCGGAGTTCGGGAAGTGAACACGGTGTTGGAGTTATGTTTGACATAGGTTGTTCTAGGATCACTTCTTGATCATAGTTTCTCGACCGTGCTTTGCCTTCTCTTCTCGCTCTCATTTGCGTATGTTAGCCACCATATATGCTAGTCGCTTGCTGCAGCTCCACCTCATACCTTTTACCTACCCATAAGCTTGAATAGTCTCGATCGCGAGGGTGTGAGATTGCTGAGTCCCTGTGACTCACAGATATTTCCAAAACCAGTTTGCAGGTGCCGATGAAACCGTGCAGGTGACGCAACCGAGCTCAAGGAGGAGCTCGATGAAGATCGTGTTCGCTATGTTGTTCCATTTCCAGTTGATCAGTAGTGGAGCCCAGTTGGGACGATCGGGGATCTGTGTAGCATTTGGGGTAGTCTTCTTTTATTTTGGGTTCTGTAGTCGGACCTTGTGTGTATCTGGATGATGTAATGTTATATTCATGTATTGTGTGAAGGGGCAATTGTAAGCCAACTATGTATCTCTTTCCCTTATGTATTACATGGGTTGTGTGAAGATTACCTCACTTGCGACATTGCTTACAATGCGGTTATGCCTCTAACTCGTGCTTCGACACGTGGGAGATATAGCCGCATCGTGGGTGTTACAAGTTAGTAATCAGAGCCTTCCCTGACTTTAGGAGCCCCCTTCTTGATCGAATCGTTGGCATTGTTGTGTCTAGAAAAATGTTTTGAGTCATTTAGGATTATATATACCGGAGAGTAGGATTCTTTTTACTCCTCAGTCCCTTCGTCGCTCTGGTGAGGCATCATGACATAGAGTTTTGACTCTTCTCTTCTCAAATTTCACTAATTTTTTTAGGATCATGCGGGTATCTTGGAATCGTTCCGATGGTTTTGTGACGAGAACATTGTTCTTGGTGCCGCCTGACATTTAGGGGTTGTGGCAGTGTCCCGGGGAGTTGAGCTCCGAGGTGTTGTCGTCACAATTTTATCGTTGCAGTTCTGGAATACCTGAGTTTCGCCAACATCGAAAATCTCTTTTATGCTGTTGTTGGTGAGATAACCTCGACGCCACCTAGTACTGGGGCGGGAGTTAGGGAGTATTGCCATAACTCATATAACAAGTGCTTTTCGAAGGTTGAGGTAAATGATTTCTGAAGGTTTCTTGATTATGTGTTGAAGGATGGATACAACTGGATGTAGGATTTGTTAGTTTTGGGTGAGATATTATGCTTCCCCTGTATCCCCAACACCTGATTGCATAACCGGAAAATTTTGGGAGTTTATAAGTGGGAATTCAAGTAGCTCCTAGGATATCTTTCCGACAGATGTATGATATGAAATTGGGGTTCGACGTCTAGTGGTCCGCCTATCCACGGTTGATTTTACAGTGGTCTCGTTGCGTCTTAAAGAGTCCTTGGCTATGCTGACTCGGGGATGCTTCGTATGTCATGTGCACTGCCTTGTACATGATGGTGCTGTACGATCGGGCCCGTGTAGGCTCCACCACGAAAACTTTGGACGAAATCTCTATCTTATGTTTGTTCCGGCTTATTTTGCAAGCCAATCCTTTGTTTTGTTTTGAGTTGTGGTATTCGAGTTGCTTCAATGTCAAATGTTGATTCCATACCTTTCCTTAGCGGTGTTCTCATGTTCCTATGTGAATACCAATCCTTCTTGATCATCGAGATTGTCATGTCAATCTTGTTCAACCGGTGTGTCTCTCTTCAAGTGGATCCGATCACTTCAACATTCGCAAGATCAATTATCAGTTCTTCTCAATGGTGTTTGGTTCATTCGTCCCAAATTATCTTTGTTTTCCCACCCTCCCACCCTTTTTCTTCAAGGAGTTGGATTCCTTAATCAAGTATCTTTTTATTCATCTGAAGTCTCTCCATTTTTTCCGTCAATATTCTTACCCGGTGGTTCTCATGAAGATGTTCTACTAGTTCAGCATTCCTCGTTTCTTTTTTCTTCTCCGATGGTTTCAATTCAAGTGTTATTGATCATATCTTTTTCCTCGTTTCAAATACCTTCTCTTGCCGGTGCACCTCATATTCAGTCATTTCTCGCTATTCAATTGTTCCGGAGTGCTCAAGATATCTCTAAAGGCTCGTCTAATCATTCAAGATTCGTTCATCCTATTTTGAGGATGTTATCTCATTCAAGCCTTTTAATTCAACCGGTGCAATCTATCTTCCAAGCGACCTTTCCAACGGTATTTCTTTTGAGTGGGCCCTAACCCACAGGTCTTTTCCCAGGATCTAACCTGACTCTTCTTATTCTCCCGGAGTTATTCTCAAATCTTCTAAAGTTTAACGTAAGAATGAGTTATCATCAGTCAAATGCCTTTCTCCAAGATCTTTCAAATTCTTTTCATCGTTGGTTCAACTTCTCCATTCTTGTTTATTCCGGAGTATCTCAACAATTTGGTGGTGTTTCTCGTCGTAATTCTCAGATTTTGATGACCGAAGAAGAGTTTTTCCTCCATATCTTATCCGCTCTCTCAGAGATTCATGGTTCTAGCTTGTAGCCATCCTCTCATAATTGTTTTCGATTGTCAGAATTCTTTTCACCCATCCGAAGCAATTCAAGAGTCTTCTCGTTTTGATTATCTGGAGTCTAGCAATTCAGGTTTATTCAGTCTCAGCTTTCAGTTATCATTCTCCAATCTTACCGGTGCATCATTCAAGTATATTCTCTAATCAGCTCATGATCTCTTCGTTCTCTTGTATCTAAATTCTCTCAAGCATCTTCGTTCATTTGCTAATTCTTCCCGGTGTTTCTTCATCTTTCTTCATTCATTTCCAATTCTTACGGTGGTTCATTCAAGATTTCTTTTCCTTCGTTATCATATCAATTTATTCGTTGTTCCAATCCTACCGGCGGTTCGTTGAAGACCTTCTCAAGTTTGCGCTATATCTATCTTATTCCTTTCTACGAGAATAAGCAGTATGCTAATCCGTTGCTTGTCATCAATCTAAATTGGTGAAGGATACGCATAACGTAATTCTTATTTTGGCTTCTTCCAAGTGTTTAATTCTTTTCTACAGGAGTTCGTTCAGGATATCAAATTCTCGGTTTCACTTGATTCATCTTTCTTTTCCCGGAGTTCCAAGTTCTCTCAATTATTTCATCACGAAAGATCCATCTAATCATTGCAAGGATTCACCTTGTGTTTTCAACTTCCCTTTCCTTTCGTTTGATCATTCTTTTGTTTACCGGAGTTCTTCATGGAGGCTCTACATGATGGTTCATCAAGGATTTAATTTCTTCATGAAGTGTTCTTTGAGATTCTTTTCAGGGGAGCTCATGCATTCTTCATCCTGCAATCCGGAGTGCAATTCTTTCTACCGTATCATTGGAGGTGGTATTATGTCATTCTTGATAATTTGAGTTCATGTTTCATGATTCACATGTTGTTAAGAATGAGGTATTTTAAATCCATCAACCTCTTCGTTGGAGTTATTTTGTGTCATGTTTCACCTAAAGCCTTTCCTAAGGATTGTTGCTATTTATGGTGCTCATAAAGGACCCAAGTTCTTCATCTATCCTCCCGGTGAAATAAGTTTCTCGTCTCCTTGTTCTTACCAATCAAATCTTTTCCGTGAGTGGCAAGTTGTCACCTCATAATGCTGAGATGTCTTCTATAAGACCATATCAAGCTTACTCTTTTCGTTGTTGGATTTCCAACAACTCCGTTCGACCTTCTCCTAAAGATGCTTTTCAAGCTCATTTGAGGTAGAAGATGTTGCTTTACTCTCCATTCTTTTGATTCCATTCTTTCATTTCTTCCAGAGGCATAGTGATGATGCTCTCTTCACTCATCATCTCGTTTCATCAAAGATCATGTTATTTCCTGTGCTTATCCATCTAAGCGGAGTGTTGTGTCATCTCTTCTAGTTCTTTTCAACTTATAAAGGCTTGCAACTCTTTTCAACCGGAGTGCCGTCTGAGATCTTTCTTACCCCTTGTTCCATTCATTAAATAGTTCCGGAGGCAGTACTTGTGAATTCATCAAGTATCTTCTCATCTTACCAAGTTCTTATTGAATTCCTTTTCTTTTCAACCAGAGTGCTGCCCGAATTTGTTCTTTCTTGTTCCTTATCCTAACAGAGTGTTTTCAACTTCGTCATCTCCGTTGTATGCTTTTCTCGAAATGGCTTAACCTTTTTAAGGTTCTTTGATTTCACTTGATTGTCAAAGAAGCAAATTAGTTTTACCTCTTCTCTTTTCTCTTCTGTTTTCCCTCCGGTGCAATTCTAGATCTCGGGACGAGATCCTCTCGTAGTGGTGGAGTGTTGTGAAGCCCCATGACTGATGCGCCAGGTGCCTTCCAGTTATTCGCTGTCATTGCCATGTCATTTGCTTGCGTGTTGCATCTTATCATGTCATCATGTGCATTGCATCATCATGTTTTCAAAACTTGCATTCGTTCGGGGTATCCCAGTTCTCCCCGTTGTCCGTTCTGAGCCCAGACACACTTGCACGCACCCGCGGCATGTCCGAAATATTATTTTATAAGTGGCCGGAAAATGTTCTTGGAATGGGTTTAAAGTTGGCATGCGGTGTTGTTATGTGGTAGGTAGGCCGCCTGCCAAGTTTCATCGCATTCGGAGTTCGTTTGATAGCCCAACGGATAACTATAGCGACATTATAGTCGGCCAAACGTCAGACGTTTTCGGTCTCCAGAAATAGTCGTCGGGTCTCTCTCTCTGCTCTTCTCTCAGCCCAAAGCTTTCTGCACAGTCCGCTGTCTACCTCTAGACCCCGAAACCCTCTCTGCACAGTACATCGAACCCCTCACGCGCGCGTCCGAAACTTCCCCGGACCTGACCCGGGCAGTTGTCACCTTTGTGTCCGGATCATCCCCAAACATCTACAAAACGTCACTGTTTTCTTATTTGGACTCCCTAGCCTATTTTTCCTGACCGTCCGATTAAAATCGGAGGGACCAAATGCCCCTATCACAAATCCACTTGCTTTATATATATGGACCACCCCTAACCTAATCTAGACACACCACCTAATTTCTAGGGATCCTCCCTAGCGCCGCCACTCTTCCTGTCTCTTCCTCATCGGGATCCTCCCTGATCCAAAAATCCCTTCCTCGTTTTCAGATCCACCCAATCCCTCCATCGATCCAACCATCGCCCTTCGCTGCTCTGCTTCCCCTCGATCGACCCGAGCTCCTCCCGAGCGTCCCCTCCTCACCTCGCGCCTGATCCTTCCCCTCGTCCAGGAGGTAGGAGCCCGAGCTCCTCGATCCCTCCCCGCCGGCCAAGTCCTCGCAAGCCGCCGCCGCAGGTCATCCTCCACGCCTTCCCCACCTCCGATCGCTCAGAGCCGGCGAGCCCAGTCGCCGGTGAAGCCCCGTAGAAGCTCGTCCCGCACGCCATGCTTCGCTGCATCACCGCTCGCACCGCCCCATCTCTGTAGCCTCCTCCTTCCTCGGTTCCGAGCAGGAGAGCACCCCGCCGGCCAGCCAGGCCACTGGAACTCCCTCCGTCGCCGAAGAAAGGCCAGAAGGACCAGCCCCGTCGCCCCTATCCTTCCTTCCTCCACTTCTCTCTCGCTCCCTCTGAAGGTGTCGCGACGCCGCCATTCTGCAAGAGCCTGCCGGCCATGGAGCTCCTGGAGGTTCCCGTCGCTTCCGCCTCGTTCCAGGGAGGGACACCCTCGCGCCCGCTCTGCCGCGCCATCGCCCCGATCCGAGGCCCTCCGCCAAGCTCCTGTCGCCGCCGCTTCCTTGCAAGTCTAGCCGCGTGCCAAGCTCCCCTACTTCGAGCTAAGTCGTGTCCTGCTTCCCCTGCGCGCGCTCCCTCTGTTTCGTCCAGATCGAGCAGGGTGCAGGGTCGCCGCGTTGACTCCGTCCTCGACCGCGCTGGCCAGCTGCGTGGGCCGCCAGGCGCGCCAGGCCCAACACTGCGCCAGGCCGCCCGGGCCAATGTGAGGATTTTTCCCAACCCAGTCCAGTTCTGTTTCGGCCCATTTGTTTTTTTCTTTGTCCAGCGAATTTTTCAATTTATCCAGTGCATGCATATTTACAACAAATGCCATTTTCTTGCTTTGCTCATAATTAAATAACCATGCATCGGAATTAAACAAACCTTATATGAAAAATGTTTAGAATCTTGTCTAGTTTCATTATATCCAACTTTCATGAATGTTTAAAATGGTTAAATTGCTGTTTGCTTAAATTTGTTCATACGCTATGCTAAAATGATTTAAATCATATCTAAATAACCGTAACTCCAAACCTAACAAACTTTATATGTAAATGGGATGGAAAAATGCATAGATTATCACGGTGGCATCACTTTGCTTGTTTAACAACTCTAAAATATGGTTTAGGGCAGAACAGTACCAAATCTATAATATGCTCATGAGGAGTTTCCGGAATTGTTGTTCGTTGTTTCCGGCCTCATTTGAACTTGCCTAGATAGGGAGTTTTGTTGTGTTTCTCCCCTTGCCATGTTAAGAACATTAAATATTGTTGGGTACATAATGAGATCAAACTAAATAATGGAACGTGCATATTGAGCTCCACTTAATTTGTAGGGTTGTTTGTGCACTATGCCATGCCATGCCTCATTAAACCGGACATGCATCATACTTGATTGTGCATCATGCCATGTTCATGTGTTGGTTGTTTACTATGTTGTGTGTTTCTTTCCGGTGTTGCTTCTTCAGGTTGGTTCCGAAAACATCGCGTTTGTGAGGAACCGTTCGACTACGTCAGTTTGTCTTCTTCATGGACTCGTTATTCTTCCTTGCGGGATTTCAGGCAAGATGACCATACCCTCGAAATCACTTCTATCTTTGCTTGCTTAGTTGCTCGCTCTTTTGCTATGCCTATGCTGCGATACCTACCACTTGCTTATCATGCCTCCCATATTGTTAAGCCAAGCCTCTAACCCACCTTGTCGTAGCAAACCATTGTTTGGCTATGTTACCGCTTTGCTCAGCCCCTCTTATAGCATTGTTAGTTGCTGGTGAAGTTGGAGCTTGTTCCATCTTGGAACATGGATATTTGTTGGGATATCGCAATATCTCTTATTTAATTAATGCATATATATACTTGGTAAAGGGTGGAAGGCTCGGCCTTATGCCTGATGTTTTGTTCCATTCTTGCTATAGCGATCAGACCTCAAACAGTATGATCTCTGTGCTCTGGTGTCATCCCTGGATCAGTAATGCTGACACCACACAGTACTCGGAGGATTTATAACAGAGTAGAAATCACACACTTATTACATTGAGTGTCTCAAAAGAGAACTTATTACAATAAGTATGGCTTAAAGCCATCTAATAACGATAACAGCGGAAGGCTTAGAACATAAATGAGTCCATCAACTCCAACGACATCACTGAGTATAGGACCATGACCTAAAACTCCTTAATTGTCGTCTGAAAAGTCTGCAACATTAACGTTGCAGCCCGAAAATGGGTCAGCACATGGAATATGCTGGCAAGGTAACACATAGAGAGTAATGGAATGAAACAGCTATACTATATGCATATTTGGCTGGTGGAAAGCTCTATGGTTACAGTTTTGCATAAAGCCAATTTTTCCCTACTTCAAAGGAATAAAATTTAATTACTATCATGGTGGTAGTTAAACATTGAGAATGGTTGACAGCATTCTCAATCCCAATTAAGTATCATCATTAAACATAACCCAACAAAATTAATTTAGAGTAACATGTTGAGATTCACATGAAAATCCAAGTACTAGATACTCAAGATGTCCATAACCGGGGACACGGCTAACCATGATTAGTTTATTACACTCTGCAGAGGTTTGCGCACTTTTCCCCACAAGACTTGATCGTCTCCGTTTGGTTTCTCGCACTACATGGTGTTTGAGAAGACGGATGACTGAGACATAGTCTTTCAGAAGCGCTAGCACCTTACGATCGAGTAGACCGTACCACCTACATCCCCTACATCTGCTAGTCTACCACTGTAAGAGTTCGCATGACTTAGTCAACTATGCTAGAGCCCATAATAGCTTGTGGCTGCACACGGAAGTTTCTAGTATGAATAGTCTCATGATCCCTTTGAGCCTGGGTGGCGGTCCAAAAGAAAACATGCAAGTCCTGGAATACCCAGGTGCCTCAATCCACCCAGATATGTGTTTAAGTTGCCACCTTAGATAAACCATTAATTAACAATCTCACATCTGTCATGGATATCACTCACCCAATCCACGTCTACTGGCATAGCATGGCATAATAAGCAAACGTAGAAGTAACTCCCAAAGGTTTGATAATAAACAGGTAATAGGTACTACCTCATCTACTTCCCATCCCACAATTTAATTAGATCCTAATCATGCAATGTGTAAGGATTGATCTAATGCAATAAAACTGGGTAGTAGAAAAGGTATGATCAAAGTGTTACTTGCCTTGCTGATGATCCGCAAAACCTAACGATTCAAAGTAACAGGCGGCGCACTCCGGGTATTCTATCGCAGACAAACAAACAAGCATACAATAAGTACTCATTTAATGCACAGGTAAAACTCAAATAAGAGATCTAACCAGAAGGTTCAACTTAAGAACTCCGGTTGGCAAAAAGAATCAAATCGAACGAAGCAACGAAAAACAAACGGTGAAAGAAAACAACTTCGTTCTACTAATCTAGATCTAGGGCAAATTTTACAGTAACAAAAACTTGTTTAAGTTGGCTAAACGGATAGAGGGTTTCGAGACGAAACTCTAGGCGCTTGAATCGCCTGATTCCGATAAACAAGCGAAAAGTTAAACTAAAACGAAAATCGGATCAGGAATCGCGATCAGAAAAATCGCGGATTTAATCCGAGAAAAAGAAAAACGATGAACGCCGATTTTTTTCTTCTTTTCTCTTTTTTTTTCGGCACGGAAAACGAGGCACGATGAACCTCGGGCAACGGGATCGTCGGCGGCGGCGGCGGCTCCGGCGGCTCGTGCAGATCGAGGCAGGGCTGATGGGCTGGGGCGGCGCTATTTAAAGGCTGCCCCCGGGTGGTGTCCCGCTCGGGTACGGCCCGAAGTCGGTTCGTTTTTCTTTAAATTATTCCACTCGGAAGAAAAAATAAAAAGAAATACTAAACGGACTCCAAAAATTCCGAAATAAATTTTCGCGGGCTTCTAAAATCAAGTCGCACAAGGTGAACATTTTTTTGGGCCCTAAATGCAATTTTGAAAAACGCACATTTTTCCTAAATTCAAATAAAACACCGAAAAACTCCGAAATAAAATCTTATTTGATTTTTTATTATTAAATCCTCAATATTTCTTTTATTTGGGAAAGTCATTTTATTCCCGCTCTCATATTTTTGTAATAGAAATAATTGATGATAAAATAAATAAAATCAAATGATCCTATTCTCAAAATTTGAGAGAACTCAAATATGAAAATAACGAAATCCCCAACTCTCTTCGTGGGTCATTGAGTTGCGTAGAATTTCTAGGATCAACCAAAATGCAAAATAAAATATGATATGCATGATGCTCTAATGTATAACATTCCAAATTGAAAATTTGGGATGTTACAAACCTACTCCCCTTAAGATGAATCTCGCCCTCGAGATTCGGGTTGGCTAGAAAATAGGTGAGGGTGGTCTTTGAGCAAATCTTCCTCTCGCTCCCAGGTGGCTTCATCCTCTGAGTGGTGGCTCCACTGAACTTTGCAAAACTTGATAACCTTGCTGCGAGTAACTCGGCTGGCAAACTCGAGGATCTTAATTGGTTTCTCCTCGTAGGTCAAATCATTATCCAACTGAATAGTTTCCAAAGGCACTGTGTCTCTCAATGGTATGTCAGCCATCTCCGCATGACATTTCTTTAACTGAGAAACGTGGAACGCATCATGTACTCCTGACAATCCTTCGAGCAATTCCAACTTGTAGGCCACTTCTCCCATACGCTCCAAAACTCGATATGGTCGTACAAATAGTGGCGCTAACTTCCCTGTAACTCCAAAACACTTTGTTCCCCGAAGTGGAGATACTCGAAGATAAGCTCTATCTCCGACTTCGTAAACTGTCTCCTTGCGTTTAGAATCTGCATAACTTTTCTGTCTGGACTGGGCTACCTTGAGACTATCGCGAATCAGCTTCACCTTCTGTTTAGACTCTTTAATCAAGTCAGGTCCAAATAACTGGCGGTCTCCAACTTCGTCCCATGACAACGGTGTCCTGCACCTCCTTCCGTACAAGGCTTCGAAAGGGGCCATCTTTAAACTGGTTTGGTAACTGTTGTTGTAAGAGAACTCTGCATATGGCAAATTATCGTCCAACAAGCTCTCAGCACATCCTCCAAAATCTGATTGACTCTCTCGGTCTGTCCATCTGTCTGTGGATGAAAAGCTGTACTGAATTCTAGCCTGGTTCCCAAAGTTTCGTGCAACTGCTTCCAGAACTTTGAGGTAAACTGGGTTCCTCTATCCGATACGATAATCCTTGGAACTCCATGCAGACATACGATCCTGGTCATGTATATCTTTGCCAACTTAGCACTAGTGTAAGTGGTCTTTACTGGGATGAAATGAGCTACTTTTGTCAATCGATCAGCTACAACCCAAATCGAGTCATAGCCTGAACGAGTCCTGGGCAATCCCGTGATAAAATCCATGCCTAGCTTATCCCACTTCCATTTGGGTATCGGCAATGGTTGTAACAATCCTGCTGGCTTCTGATGCTCTGCCTTTACTCTCTAACATACATCACAAACTGCTACATACTCCGCAATATCCTTCTTCATTCCGGTCCACCAGAAAATATCTATAACACCCTCGATGCGACTATAGCTCCCACGTGTCGAGGCACGACTTAGAGATATAATCACATTGAAGGCATATGTCGCAAGTTAGGCAATCTTCACAAACATCCCATGTAATATAATAATAAAAGGGGAGATAACATAGTTGGCTTACACTCGCCACGTCAATCAGGTACATAAATAACATTACATCATCCAAACACTCATGGCCCGACTACGACGCCAAAATAAAGAGAACCCAACATGCGACAACGGTCCCGTTCACCCCCGACTGGGCACTACTACTGATCATCGGGAAAGGAAACATAGTATCATTGAGATTCTTCGTCGAACTCCCACTTGAGCTCATACGCGTCTCCTGGAGCAGAATCATCAGGCCCTGCATCTCGTGTAATAGTAATCTGTGAGCCACAGGGACTCAGCAATCTCGCACCCTCGTGATCAAGACTATTCAAGCTTATAGGTAAGGCAAGGTAAAATATGAGTGGAGCTGCAGCAAGGTACTAGCAAGTATGGTGGCTAACTTATTCGCAAAAGAGAGCGAGAAGAGGAGGCAAAGCACGAGCGAGAAGCTAGAGAACAACCTGCGCAAACATTACTCCAACACCGTGTCCACTTCCCGGACTCCGCCGAGAAGAGGCCATCACGGTAACACACTCAGTTGATTCATTTTAATTAAATTAAGGTTCAAGTTATCTACAACCGGACATTAACAAATTCCCATCTGCCCATAACCGCGGGCACGGCTTTCGAAAGTTCAATCCCTGCAGGGGAGTCCCAACTTAGCCCATGACAAGCTCTCACGGTCAACGATGGAATAGACCTCCTCCCAAGATGTTCCGATTAGACTCGGTATCTTGGTAATTCAAGACACTTCGAGAGGTTAAAACAAGACCAGCAACACCGCCCGAATGTGCCGACAAATCCCGATAGGAGCTACACATATCTCTTTCTCAGGGCACACTCAGATGAACACTACGTACAACTAAAACCAACCCTCAAGTTGCCCCGAGGTGGCGCTGCAAGTGGCTCTATTTGGACCAACACTCAGAGGAGCACTGGCCCGGGGGGGTTTAAAATAAGATGACCCTCGGGCTCCGGAAACCCAAGGGAAAAAAGAGGCCAGGTGGCAAATGGTAAGACCAATGTTGGGCATTGCTGGAAAAGCTTTAATCAAGGCGAAATATCAAGGGGTTCCCATTATAACCCAACCGCGTAAGGAACGCAAAAATCCAGGAACATAACACCGATATGACGGAAACTAGGGCGGCAAGAGTGGAACAAAACACTAGGCGAGAGGCCGAGCCTTCCACACTTTACCAAGTATATAGATGCATTAAGATAACAAGGCAATATAATGATATCCCAACAAGTAAATAAAAGATGTTCCAACAAGGAACGACCTCCAATCTTCACCTGCAACTAGCAACACTATAAGAGGGGCTGAGCAAAGCGGTAACATAGCCAATCAACGGTTTGCTAGGACAATGGTGGGTTAGAGGTTTGACATGGCAATTTGGGAGGCTTGCAAGAAAGTGGTAGGCATCGAAGCAATGGCATAGCAAAAGAGCGAGCAAACTAGCATAGCAAACATAGTAGTGATTTCGAGGGTATGATCATCTTGCCTGCACAGTTGTCAGAGTTGACTGGATCCTCGAAAGCAAACTCAACGGGCTCCTCGTTAGCGAATTCGTCTCCCGGCTCTACCCAAACAAGACAAACAAGCAACAAGGATACAATCAACCACGTGCAAACTCAAACAACACGATGCAAAGATGATATGCTATGCGGGATGCAAAATGCAAGATATGACAGGAAATGCATGAACCTGGCCTCAACTTGGAATTCGAAGTGTGCCACTAGAAAGATGAGATGAAATCTCTTGAAAACGATATAAAGAACGCCGAAATCGGAGTTACGGTTTGGAAATGGCAAGCGATTCAACAATGACACCGGTGTGTAATTTACAGCAAGTAGGCATCTAAATGCAATGAGATGAACATGCTACAGCACCCAAACATGACAACAAAATACATGGCAGGGATGCACACAAGATGCTTAACAAAAGTCTAGCACTGAGCTACGGACAATTCATCCATTAACAGATTCAAACAAGCATGGCAAAAATGCAAATGACAAACAGATCTCAGTCTTAGTGAAATTAACACTTGTCTGGAATTTCGGATCATATAGCCCTCTTCGTTGCAACAAAACAACATGCTACAAGACCTGAACATGACAAATAAAGACATGGCATGGATCTACTCAACAAGCTTAACAAAAGTCCCTTAGTGACCTTGAGTCAAAAGGGATCACAAAATATACTAACAAGCACACGAACATAGCAAAAACATAATCAGTTTTCAGACTTAGAGAAAAACTGGGACATGCTGAAACATAACTCACGAAGGCATGTTTACGAGCTCGATGCACTCACCACGGTGCAAGTCATGGCAAGACAATCATACATCCCTTAAGAAGGCACAAAATGCAAGCTAGACATGGCAAGAACAATGGCATAGCATGCACGGATCAACTACAATAACATCGGCAAAATCGCAAACAAGTTGACGATCTGCCCAGATTCGCAACGAAGCAAAAGTAGAGCTCGATTGACTCAAGCTAGGGTGCTCCATAATTGTATACAAAGACATGGATGGATAGAGCACTACAATATTAACAAAACTCCCTTACTGATCATCCTCAAAAGAGGCACGGATCACTAGGAAACAACATGAACATATGGCATTATGAGAAAAACAAACCCAGGACTTAGTGAAATCACTAAGTCCCTGAAAACAGAATTAGCAAGTGCACCACTTCGCAAGCTTGCACAAGTCACCACACACATCCTAAAAATACATGGGTTGCACCTCTGGAAAGATGAGAAAACCCTTAACAAAACATATGAAGAACTCACGGGCATATCATGCACACATTAATCATGGCAAAAATGACAGAAGTGCTAAACAGAGTAACAGATCTGACGATTAACTCAAGTAGCCCTCTTCTAACAGCATTTCGGGCATCAAGATGAGCTCAAATGAAAATGATGCAATGGAATGAAATGATGTACTTTATGAGATGAACATTTTGATATGCTATATGCCCAAATCGGAGCTACGGATGCAAAGTTACGGGGCCCCGAACAGAGGCACTTGGATCTGCAATTTCGGGAGTTAGCAAAAAAAACACCTCCTAGGGTTACTGTAGCTGCCTCGGATCTGGATCGGGGCGCGTCTCCCGAGGATCGCCGGATCCTCACTGGAGCTCACCGGCGGGCTGGTCGGCGACGACGGCTGCTGGGCGGCACGGCAGGGTAGCGGGGCGGCGCGGCGGCGGCGCGGGGCGCGGCGGCTTGCTCCAGCGGCCGGCAATGGCGCTCACGGCGGCGCGGCGAGGCAAAGGCGGCCGGCGGCGGCTCGGGAGCTCCGGGGAACGGGCCCCGCAGGCCAGAAGCGGGCCCTGCGGGCCGGCGGCGGGAGGCGACGAAGTGGGCGCGGTGCCACGTGGCTTCGCGAGATTGGCCCGGGCGGATCGGGCGGACACGTTCGGCCGTCCGGATTTTTGTCCGGCGGCTGGAGGAGGGGGACTAGGGTTTGATCCGGAATTTTCGAGGAGGACCTATATATAGGCATAGAGGGAGCTAGAAGAGTCCAAATGAGGTGCGGTTTTCGGCCACGCGATCGTGATCGAACGCTCTAGGACATGGAGCAGAGTTTGGTGGGTTTTGGGCCAAATCGGAGGGGTGTTGGGCTGCAACACACACGAGGCCTTTTCGGTCCCTCGGTTAATTGTTGGAGTATCAAACGAAGTCCAATTGGTACGAAACTTGACAGGCGGTCTACCGGTAGTAAACCAAGGCCGCTTGGCAAGTCTCGGTCCAACCCGGAAATGTTTAATCCCCACACACGAAAGAAAGCTAGAAATGACCACCGGAGGGGAACGAAGCGCCGGAATGCAAAACGGACAACGGGGAAAATGCTCGAATGCATGAGACGAACACATATGCAAATGCAATGCACATGATGACATGATATGAGATGCATGACAACAACAACAACACACGGAGGCAAAACCCGAACCCGAGAAAATAAAATAACTTAACGCCGGAAACGGTAAGAGTTGGAGTACAAATAGGGAAAGTTACATCCGGGGTGTTACAATATCCACCCGGATGTAGGTTTTCATAAAGTATTATTGTTGACATTACCCTTGAGGTAAAAGGTTGGGAGGCGAAACTATAAGCCCCTATCTTTCTCTGTCTCTGACTAAAACTTTCAACCCATAAGTATCACATGAGTGTTAGCAATTGTGAAAGACTAAATGATAGATGAGTATGTGGAGTTGCTGAAAAGCTCTTATATTGACTCTTTCCGATGTTATGATAAATTGCAATTGCTTCAATGACTGAGATCATGGTTTGTTAGTTTTCTGTGAAGTTTCTGATTCATACTTTACCTTGTTAACAAATTATTACTTTAGCACAAGAAATTATATGACAACATATGTTGCTGTTCTAAATATGATCATGATGCCCTCATGTTCGTATTTTGTTTTATCGACACCTCTATGTCTAAACATGTGGACATATTTTTCGATTTCGGCTTTCGCTTGAGGACAATCGAGGTCTAAGCTTGGGGGAGTTGATATGTCCATTTGGCATCATGCTTTTATACCAATATTCATTGCATTATGGGCTGTTGTTACACATTATATCACAATACTTATGCCTTTCCTCTCCTATTTTACAAGGTTTACATGAAGAGGGAGAATGCCGGTAGCTAGAATTCTGGACTGGAAAAGGAGCAAATATTAGAGACCTATTCTACACAACTCCAAAAGTCCTGAAACTTCACAGAGAATATTTTTGGAATATATAAAAAATATTGGGCGAAGAAAGAACTAGAGGGGGGCCACCTGCCAGCCACAAGGGTGGAGGGCGTGCCCTACCCCCTAGGTGCGCCCCCTGGCAGCCCCTGATGCCCATCTTCTGCTATATGGTGTGTCTTGACCTGGAAAAAATCATAAGGAAGCTTTCGGGACCAAGCGCCGCCGTCTCGAGGCGGAACTTGGGCAGAACCAATCTAGGGCTCCGGTGGCGCTGTTCTGCCGGGGAAACTTCCCTTCGAGAGGGGAAAATCGAAGCCATCATCATACCAATGATCCTCTCATAGAGAGGAGATCAATCTCCATCTACATCTTCACTAGGACCATCTCCTCTGAAACCCTAGTTCATCTCTTGTATCTGATCTCTGTCTCAAATCCTCAAATTGGTACCTGTGGGTTGGTAGTAGTGTTGATTACTCCTTGTAGTTGATGCTAGTTGATGCGGAGCATCGTATGGACATCACCATATCAAGAGTCCGTTCAGCGAGTGACACGTGCAACATCTACTTCACATATACAAAGGTGAATCATCTCCTTTACACGTGCTCATTTGACCCCTTCGAGGATGGTAAACTACTTAACACCCCTCTCCTGTGCATGCATAGGTATTGTCAGAACACTACAGACGACGAGGAGGAGTGCAAGCACCAAGGAACAAATACACCATCCACGAGGGAAACGTGGAAACAAAGACGGAAGAAGAGCTACCAAAGAAGCTATAGCGAGCGGACGTTCGGCCCACACCGGACGACCGGCCAGCGAGTGGACGTCCGGCCTCCACCGGACGACCGGCACCTGAAGCCCCAGCCAAGCTACAACAAGCGGACGTTCGACACCACCGGACGACCAGAGACCGGACGACCGGCCACCTCCGGAAATCCGGTACTTCAGCGACCGAGGCAGAATGAGCGGAAGTCCCGCGACTATCGGACGTCCGGACGCCCATGAGCCACCGGACGACCGCTACACACCGGACGTCCGTTACCTGTCTGCGCACTGGATCAGGCCCGAGGCCCATGTATCCCTCTCCCACTTACCCCTTCGTGGACCTAGACTATATATACTCCTCCACCACCACCTAGTTAGGGTTTGCGTTGTGATAGCTCATTTGAGAGATAGAGCTTCGCTCATCCATACGGATCTACTCCTTGAGAGAGAGAGACTGCGGCCCCTCTTCGGAGAAGATCCACGTTGGATTCAAGACTCCCTCTTGGATGGCCCCTTCAAGACCTCCTCATGGAGATGAACCTTACCTTGTATCTTTCCCTTTGTTGTTCATGTACCTTGTGGATCTTGTGTGTTTGATTGTCTAGTGGATGTGTGATTGGACTTGTTCTTGAGTGTTTCCCCTTGTGATTTCTCTTTGTTCTTCCCCGTGTTACTCCTGTTGTTTGTTGGGATCCGCTCCTTTCGTGAAAGATCGGCCGTATAGGGTTCCACCCTACATCATCTTGATATCATGAGCCACATTGATCACGATTTCGGAGCCTCCCCTCGTTGGTTTCTAGCCTAATTTTGTTATGTTCTTCCCTAAATTCGAAAATCCCCAGTAAATATAGGCCAATTTTTTTTTGTGATTGTTGATTTGACGAAGTTTTATTGGATTTGATCCATAGATTTGCTTGGTTACAAGTGGATCTAGCATCTCCCCAAGTTACCCCACCTTTCACCCACAAAATCCCCTCTATTTTGACCCCCAAATCCCCAAATTCCGCCCAAAATCGCGTCTCGAAACTCGCATCTCGCGTTGACCCGATACACCGGACGACCGTCATTTTCCCAGACGTCCGGAGCCGCAGGAACCACCGGACGTCCGATCTTACCAGACGACCGGGAACTCTAAACTGAGCTGAAATTAGCGGATTTCCGACCCGACCGGACGTCCGGCGACCGGACATCCGTCCATTTCCGAACGTCCGCTACCTGTAAAAAACTGACTTCGCTCAAATTTTGTTTCGGCCATAACTAATTCATCCGAACTCCGATTTTGACGTTCTTTAGCTCATTTTGAAGCTCTTGACATCCCACTTTCCACAAAAATTCTACTAACATCTTTTGACTCCATAAAATTTTATGAACTTTGGCATCTTTGCCTAGGGCTTCCACCACATTATCCGCTACACCGCCACCGACTTCCGTAGGCTAACCAATTTTGTTCCCCATCGCATTAGTGGTTGCTTGAGGAGTGATTTCAGTCTCCTAAGGGGTCTAGGATACTTAGGGACGGTTGCTTGTTCATCAGCCACCACCACCACTTCCGCATAGGCTTACCCACCATACACTTCCGCCACACCAATTTAACCCAATTTTGTTTGTGTTGAGAGTTGTGTCTCCTAAGGTGTTTTGGCTACTTAGGGACCGTGCTTCCAACTCTGACACCGTGTATAGTCCACCACCTTACCCTCCATTTTTGCATTGCGTACTCCACAACCCATCATTGCATTTCCGCAATCCCATTGAGCTTCCGCAACCGCCACCGCATCCCGCTACCACCATTTAACATTTGAGATTTTGAGTTTGCGGTTTTTCCATTTCCTAATATGTTTCGGCTACTTAGGGACAAGTCTCCATCATCTTGGTATCTCCATCAAGATCACCGCCACTCATCATCGCCACGGTCGGTAACCTCTATATCATCTCGGTATCGTGGTATCCCTCCATTGTATATTCCCTTGCCATTGCATTGATAACCCCTAGCCCATTTTGCGTCACTTGCCTATCGGGACTAGCCATTTGAGTATTGCCGGCAACGTTACTTGTGCGCATTAGTGATCTACACCATACATTGCATACACACCATACCATATCCGTATCATCTTGGTATCATATCATCCTTTGTGCCACAAGTTTGTTCCCGCATATATACAATTGCTATCTTGGTTTGTGCATTGTGCAAAAGTGGCCATACAAAAAAAGAATAAGCTTTTAAACAAAAGAGAAAGAGCAAAGAAGTTTGTAAGAAATAGCCATAGCATCTTACCACATTGTCATATCAGATCATCTTGGATCATACCACCGGAACATACATACATAACATACTTGGGATAGAAAGTTCATACATTTTGCATGTTATAGGTTGTGCACAAGTGTAGTATCCGTCTATTGAGCAATCGTGCTAGTGTCTCTCTTGAGTTGTGCAACACGAGCGTTTTTTTGTGGATTCCACATTTTGTGCTCATCCTTGGTTGCACGACCCCATTTATCTTTTCATGTGTGTGTTTCTGAGTGCCACATATTGCTATTGGTCTACTTGTTTCACATGCGAATTTGTGAATCTCTTTCAACATTATTGCCTCTTGCTAACATTTTGCATTAAATTTTTGTGCCAGTATCATCACCGAGCTCCACCATAAGCTTTAGTTTGTAGGTGTGAGTGAACAAGTCCGGTATCAAATCCACTATTCTTTCATCTCACATTTAGTGAAACGGGATACATCCTCAACTTTGGGAAAAGGTAACTTGGTATTGTTTATCTCATTTCCTACTCAGCGCTACTCGAGTCTTGTGCTGGATAGACAAGGCATTTCATCTTCGGTCTACAACAACAACGACGAGTTCGATGCCACGAACAACTCCAATGGTGCCAAGATGCAAGCTCAAATGGAGGAGATCAAAGCCCTCATCAAGTACTACAAGCGATCTTTCTCATCTTTGATAAGACGCTCAAGTACACATGCTTCCAAGCTACCATCTACGGCAAGGTCACATCGGCATCGACACCATCACCACCACGAATGTGAAGGTCAAGAGCTCAACACCAACAACCGCTCAACGACTTCACCATCTCCCTTGGCATCTTCGCCAAGCGACTTCAAGACATCTTCGCCTACGAACATACGACATCTTCGCCCCCAAGCACCTCAAAAGAATCTCACCAAGCTCAAGTCCGCGACTTCCACGAGCTACTACGACCTCGACATTGACCATGCGATTCCTTTCTATGGGACTCAAGAACCCAAGGAGTATCTCGAGTGGGAGCGTTTGATGGACGACTACCTCAAGCCACATTAAGTTCCTCCCGAAGATCAAGTGAAGTGCGCCACAAGGAACTTCGACATAGGCTTACCCACCATACACTTCCGCCACACCAATTTAACCCAATTTTGTTTGTGTTGTGAGTTGTGTCTCCTAAGGTGTTTCGGCTACTTAGGGACCGTGCTTCCAATTCTAACATCGTGTATAGTCCACCACCTTACCCTCCATTTTCGCATTGCATACTCCACAACCCATCATTGCATTTCCGCAATCCCATTGAGCTTCCGCAACCACCACCGCATCCCGCTACCACCATTTGACATTTGAGATTTTGAGTTCGCGGTTTTTCCATTTCCTAAGATGTTTCGGCTACTTAGGGACAAGTCTCCATCATCTTGGTATCTCCATCAAGATCACCGCCACTCATCATCGCCACGGACGGTATCCTCCATATCATCTCGGTATCGTGCTATCCCTCCATTGTATATTCCCTTGCCATTGCATTGATAACCCCTAGCCTATTTTGCGTCACTTGCCTATCGGGACTAGCCATTTGAGTATTGCCAGCAACGTTACTTGTGCACATTAGTGATCTACACCATACATTGCATACATACCATACCATATCTGTATCATCCTTTGTGCCACAAGTTTGTTCCTGCATATATACAATTGCTATCTTGGTTTGTGCATTGTGCAAAAGTGGCCATACAAAAAAAAGAATAAGCTTTTAAACAAAAGAGAAAGAGCAAAGAAGTTTGTAAGCAATAGCCATAGCATCATACCACATTGTCATATCAGATCATCTTGGATCATACCACCGGAACATACATACATAGCATACTTGAGATAGAAAGTTCATACATTTTGCATCTTATAGGTTGTGCACAAGTGTCGTATCCACCTATTGAGCAATCGTGCTAGCGTCTCTCTTGAGTTGTGCAACATGAGCGTTTTTCGTGGATTCCATATTTTGTGCTCATCCTTGGTTGCACGACCCCATTTATCTTTTCATGTGTGTATTTCTGAGTGCCAAATATTGCTATTGGTCTACTTGTTTCACTTGCGAATTTGTGAATCTCTTTCAACATTATTGACTCTTGCTAACATTTTGCATTAAATTTGTGTGCCAGTTCATCACTGAGCTCCACCATAAGCTTTAGTTTGTAGGTGTGAGTGAACAAGTCCGGTACCAAATCCACTATTCTTTCATCTCACATTGAGTGAAATGGGATACATCCTCAACTTTGGGAAAAGGTAACTTGGTATTGTTTATCTCATTTCCTACTCAGCGCTACTCGAGTCTTGTGCTGGATAGACAATGCATTTCATCTTCGGTCTACAACAACATAGACGAGTTCGATGCCACGAACAACTCCAACGATGCCAAGATGCAAGCTCAAATGGAGGAGATCAAAGCCCTCATCAAGTCCTACAAGCGATCTTTCTCATCATCGAGTAGACGCTCAAGTACACATGCTTCCAAGCTACCATCTACGGCAAGGTCTCATCGGCATCGACACCGTCACCACCACGAATGTGAAGGTCAAGAGCTCAACACCAACAACTGCTCAACGACTTCACCATCTCCCTTGGCATCTTCGCCAAGCGACTTCAAGACATCTTCGCCTACGGACATACGACATCTTCGCCCACAAGCACCTCAAAAGAAGCTCACCAAGCTCAAGTCCGCGACTTCCACGAGCTACTATGACCTCGACATTGACCACGCGATTCCTTTCTATGGGACTCAAGAACCCAAGGAGTATCTCGAGTGGGAGCGTTTGATGGACGACTACCTCAAGCCACATCAAGTTCCTCCCGAAGATCAAGTGAAGTGCGCCACAAGGAACTTCCACATAGGCTTACCCACCATACACTTCCGCCACACCAATTTAACCCAATTTTGTTTGTGTTGTGAGTTGTGTCTCCTAAGGTGTTTCGGCTACTTAGGAACCTTGCTTCCAACTCCGACACCGTGTATAGTCCACCACCTTACCCTCCATTTTCACATTGCATACTCCACAACCCATCATTGCATTTTCGCAATCCCATTGAGCTTCTGCAACCACCACCGCATCCCGCTACCACCATTGGACATTTGATATTTTGAGTTCGCGGTTTTTCCATTTCCTAAGATGTTTCGGCTACTTAGGGACAAGTCTCCATCATCTTGGTATCTCCATCAAGATCACCGCCACTCATCATCGCCATGGACGGTAACCTCCATATCATCTCGGTGTCGTGGTATCCCTCCATTGTATATTCCCTTGCACTTGCCATTGCATTGATAACCCCTAGCCCATTTTGCGTCACTTACCTATCGGGACTAGCCATTTGAGTATTGCCGGCAACGTTACTTGTGCACATTAGTGATCTACACCATACATTGCATACATACCATACCATATCGGTATCATCTTGGTATCATATTATCCTTTGAGCCACAAGATTCTTCCCGCATATATACAATTGCTATCTTGGTTTGTGTATTGTGCAAAAGTGGCCATACAAAAAAAGACTAAGCTTTTAAACAAAAGAGAAAGGGCAAAGAAGTTTGTAAGCAATAGCCATAGCATCATACAACATTGTCATATCAGATCATCTTGGATCATACCACCGGAACATACTTACATAGCATACTTGGGATAGAACGTTCATACATTTTGCATCTTATAGGTTGTGCACAAGTGTCGTATCCGCCTATTGAGCAATCGTGCTAGCATCTCTCTTGAGTTGTGCAACACGAGAGTTTTTCATGGATTCCACAATTTGTGCTCATCTTGGTTGCACGACCCCATTTATCTTTTCGTGTGTGTGTTTCCGAGTGCCACATATTGCTATTGGTCTACTTGTTTCACTTGCGAATTTGTGAATCTCTTTCAACATTATTGACTCTTGCTAACATTTTGCATTAATTGTTTGTGCCACTATCATCACCGAGCTCCACCATTAGCTTTAGTTTGTAGGTGTGAGTGAACAAGTCCGGTACCAAATCCACTATTCTTTCATCTCACATTGAGTGAAACGGGATACATCCTCAACTTTGGGAAAAGGTAACTTGGTCTTGTTTATCTCATTTCCTACTCAGCGCTACTCGAGTCTTGTGCTGGATAGACAAGGCATTTCATCTTCGGTCTACAACAACAACGACGAGTTCGATGCCATGAACAACTCCAACGATGCCAAGATGCAAGCTCAAATGGAGGAGATCAAAGCCCTCATCAAGTCCTACAAGCGATCTTTCTCATCTTTGAGAAGACGCTCAAGTACACATGCTTCCAAGCTACCATCTATGGCAAGGTCACATCGGCATCGACACCATCACGACCACGAATGTGAAGGTCAAGAGCTCAACACCAACAACCGCTCAACGACTTCACCATCTCCCTTGGCATCTTCGCCAAGTGACTTCAAGACATGTAGCGACCCGACCCGAATGGATCAAGCGCTCTGTGCTCAGGTGTCATCCCTGGATCAGTAATGCTGACACCACACAGTACATCGAAGGATTTATAGCAGAGTGGCAATCACACACTTATTACATCGTTGTCTCAAAGAGAACTTATTACAATAAATATGGCTTAAGGCCATCTAATAACGATAACAGCGGAAGACTCGGAAGATAGATGGGTTCATCAACTCCAACGGCATCACTGACTATAGGGCCACGACCTAAAAACACCTTACTCGTCATCTGAAAAATCTGCAACATGAGAAGTTGCAGCCCGAAAACGGGTCAGGACATGGAATATGCTGGCAATGTAACACATAGAGAGTAATGGAATGAAACAGCTATACTATATGCATATATGGCTGGTGGAAAGCTCTATGGTTACAGTTTTGCGTAAAGCCAGTTTTTCCCTACTGCAAAGGAATAAATTTATTTAACTATCATGGTGGTTGTGAAACATCGAGAATGGTTGACAGCATTCTCAATCCCAATTAAGTGAACAATTAAAACCCAACAACATTAATTAGAAGTAACATGTTGAGATTCACATGATATTCAAGTACTAGATACTCAAGTTGTCCATAACCGGGGACACGGCTAATCATGATTAGTTTGTACACTCTGCAGAGGTTTGCGCACTTTTCCCCACATGACTCAATCGCCTCCGTTTGTTTTCTCGCACTACATGGTGTTTGAGAAACGGATGACCGAGACATAGTCTTTCAGAAGCGCTAGCACCTTACATGTGGGGTAGACCGTACCACCTACAACCCCTACATCTGCTAGTCCACCCCGTAAGAGTTCGCACAACTTAGTCAACTATGCCAGAGCCCATAGTAGCATGTGGCTGCACACGGAAGTTTCTAGCATGAAAGATCTTATGATCCCTTTGAGCCTGGGTGGCGGTCCAAAATAAAACAGGCAAGTCCTGATAGACATCAGGTGCCTCAATCCACCCAGATGTGTGTTTAAGTTGCCACCTTAGATAACCATTAAAATTATCAACTCACATCTGTCATGGATATCACTCACCCAATCCACGTCTACTAGCATAGCATGGCATAATAAGCAAACGTAGAAGTAACTCCCAAAGGTTTCATGATAATACAGGTGATAGGTACTACCTCATCTACTTCCCATCCCACAGTTTAATTAGATCCTAATCATGCAATGTGAGAGGATTGATCTAATGCAATAAAACATGGGTTGTAGAAAAGGTATGATCAAAGTGTTACTTGCCTTGCTGATGATCCGCGAGACCTAGGGTTTCGAACGTAACAAGCGGCGCAATCCGGGTGATCTATCACAGACAAACAACAAGCACACAATAAGTACTCATCTAATGCACAGGTAAAACTCGAACAAGAGAACGAACCAGGAAGTTCAACTTAAGAACTCCGGTTGCAAAGAAAGAAAGAACCGAACAGACGACGGAAAAACAAACGGCGGAAGAAAACAACTCGGTTCTAGCAAGTTGAAACTAGGTCAAATTTTACCGGGGCAAAAACTTGTTGAAGTTGATTACACAGAACGGCGGTTTCAAAACAAAACTCCAGGCGCTTGAATCACCTGATTCCGATAAACGAGCGAGAAGAAAGACTAGAACGAAGATCGGATCTGAGATCGCGATCGCGGAATAAATCCGACGAAAGGAAAGAGACGAACGGTTAAACGAACGGGCGTCGTTAACCGGGGAATATTCGGTGATCATGTTCGTTGAGACGAATGGTCCGAAAGAAGAACGAAAACCGATCTAGGGTTTTCGGAAAAGAAACCGAAAAAAAACCGGAAGAAAAAGAAAAGAATCAGAGAGAAAATGGAACGGTTCTTTTAGGAAAAACCGGACCGGGGAAAAAAAGAGAGGCGCGGCTACCTCGGGAGGCGGGCTCCGGGCGGCGGCGGCTAAGGGCGGCGGCGGCGGCTTAGGCGCGGGGCGGCGCGGCTATGGCGGCGGCGGCGCGGCTAAGGCGGCGGCTTGGGGCTGCGCGCTGCTGCTTGCTGCGGCTTAGGAGGAGAGGGGCTTGGGATTGATGTGAGGAGAGGGGCTTTGGGTTTTGATGTGATGTTTTGGAGGGGGGGTGTTGGTATTTATATAGGTGAGGGGAGGGGGTTTCCTGGGGTAGGGGACAAGAAATAGAGTAGGAAAAGGAAAACGAAACAAAGGAAAGAGGGGGCTAGAACCGGCCTTGAGTCCCTCTGGGACTCGGCCTGGGGCGGCGGCTGCCTCGCCTGGCGCCTCGCACGCGCGGCTGGGGCTGGGGCCTGGCCGGCCGGCCTGCTGGCTGGGCCTCGGCCCAAGGTGCTGCTCCTTTTTTTTGAAAATCGGTTCCGCGCAGAAAAACAAAAAAGAAAATCTAAACGAGCTCCAAAACTCCTAAAGTAAAATTTCCCCGACTCCTAAAAATGAGCCGAACAAAATGAACTTTTCTCCGGGCCTAAAATGCAATTTTTGAAAACGCGCATTTTCCCTATCCAAATAAAAAGCAAACAAAACTCCGGCAAAACCAAAATTTGATTTATTCAATTAAATCTTCATTTTTCCTAAATTTGGGAAAGTCATATTATTCCCTCTCTTATTATTTTTGATATTGGAAAAATAATTGAAGATGAAATAAAATAAATCAAATGATCCTCTTTTCAAAATTTGAGAAAACTCAAATATGAAATAACGAAATCTCCAACTCTCTCCAAGGGTCCTTGAGTTGCGTGAAATTTGTAGGATCGGGCAAAATGCAAGTAAATATGATATGCATGATGATCTAATGTATAACATTCCAAATTGAAAATTTGGGATGTTACAAACCTACCCCCCTTAAAATGAATCTCGCCCTCGAGATTCGGGTTGGCTAGAAAATAGGTGAGGGTGGTCCTTGAGCAAATCTTCTTCTCTTTCCCAGGTGGCTTCATCCTCTGAGTGGTGGTTCCACTGAACTTTGCAAAACTTGATAACCTTGCTGCGAGTAACTCTGCTGGCATAATCGAGAATCTTGACTGGCTTCTCCTCATATGTTAAGTCGTCCTTCAACTGAATCGCTTCGAGTGGCACGGTATCTCTTAGCGGTACTTCCGCCATCTCGGCGTGACATTTCTTCAGCTGAGAAACATGGAATACATCATGAACTCCTGAAAGTCCCTCTGGTAATTCCAACTTATAAGCGACTTCTCCCATACGTTGCAAGATCTTATACGGTCCAACGAAACGCGGTGCTAACTTTCCCTTAACTCCAAAGCGCTTAACTCCTCGAAGTGGGGATACTCGGAGGTAAACTCTGTCTCCAGTTTCGTAGACTGTCTCCTTGCGTTTCGAATCTACGTAGCTCTTCTGCCTAGACTGGGCTACCTTGAGCCTATCGCGAATCAACTTAACTTTCCGTTCAGACTCCTTAATCAAATCTGGTCCAAAGAATTGACGGTCTCCAACTTCGCCCCATGACAACGGTGTCCTGCACCTCCTTCCGTATAAGGCTTCGAAAGGTGCCATCTTCAAACTGGTTTGGTAACTGTTGTTATAAGAAAACTCCGCATACGGCAAGTTATCGTCCCAACTAGATCCATAATCTAGTGCACAAGCTCTCAGCATATCTTCCAAAATCTGATTGACTCTCTCGGTCTGTCCATCCGTCTGTGGGTGAAAAGCTGTGCTGAACTCCAGTCTGGTTCCTAAAGTTTCATGCAACTGATTCCAAAACTTTGAGGTAAATTGGGTTCCTCTATCTGATACGATACTCCTCGGAACTCCATGCAAACAAATGATCCTAGTCATGTATATCTTTGCCAACTTAGCACTGGTGTAAGTGGTCTTAACTGGAATAAAATGTGCTACCTTTGTCAAACGATCAACTACTACCCATATCGAGTCATAGCCTGCTTTCGTCCTGGGTAGTCCTGTGATAAAATCCATGCCTATCTTATCCCACTTCCATTCGGGTATCGGCAATGGTTGTAACAATCCTGCTGGCTTCTGATGCTCTGCCTTTACTCTCTGACATACGTCACAAACTGCTACATATGCTGCAATATCCTTCTTCATTCCGGTCCACCAGAATGTTTCCTTCAAATCTAAATACATCTTGGTATTCCCTGGGTGAATCGAATACGGTGAATCATGTGCCTCTTGCAAAATCAACTTCCTGGTCTCCGGGTGATTGGGCACGTAAACACGGTCCTCAAACCATAGGGTATCGTGCTCATCCTCACGAAATCCCTTTGCTTTTCCTTTGCTCAATTTCTCTTTTATAGCAGCAATCTCCTTGTCAGATTTCTGAGCTTCTCTGATCTTATCCATCAATGTTGACTGAATCTCCAATGTTGCTACATAGCCTCTCGGAACTATTTCCAAACATAGCTCACGAAGGTTTTCTGCTAACTCCTTGGGTATTTTCCCCGTCACTAGGGTGTTGACATGGCTCTTACGGCTCAATGCGTCAGCTACTACATTAGCTTTTCCGGGATGGTAATGCAATCTCATGTCATAATCCTTGATGAGCTCCAACCATCTCCTTTGTCTGAGGTTCAACTCCTTCTGCGTGAAAATGTACTTCAAACTCTTGTGATCCGTGTACACCTCACAATGATTTCCAATGAGGAAATGTCTCCACGTTTTCAATGCATGCACTACGGCTGCTAACTCCAAATCATGCGTGGCATAATTCAACTCATGAGGCTTCAGTTGTCGTGAAGCATACGAAACAACTCTTCCTTCCTGCATAAGCACTGCTCCAAGTCCTCGACGTGAAGCGTCGCAATACACCTCATAATCCTTGGTCTGATCTGGCAAAATCAATACTGGTGAGGTGACCAAACGTTTCTTCAACTCCTGGAAACTAGCCTCACACTCCTCAGTCCATTTGAACTTAGTATCCTTCTTCAACAACTCCGTCATAGGCTTCGCAATCTTTGAGAAATTCTCAATAAATCTCCGGTAGTATCCTGCGAGTCCAAGAAAACTCCGGATCTCTCCAACTGTTGTTGGTGCTTCCCATTCGGTTACGGTCTCAACCTTAGTGGGGTCAACTGCTATACCTTCTCCGGATATAACGTGTCCGAGGAATCCAACTTCCTTCAACCAAAACTCACATTTGCTGAATTTGGCGTATAATTGATGTTCCCTTAGTTTCTCCAAAACCAAACGCAAATGTTCCTTATGCTCCTCTTCATTCTTTGAATAAACCAGGATGTCATCAATGAACACTACGACGAACTTATCCAAAAACTCCATAAACACTTTGTTCATCAGGTTCATAAAATAGGCAGGTGCGTTAGTCAATCCAAATGACATAACGGTATACTCATACAGTCCATATCTCGTGGTGAACGATGTCTTAGGTATGTCCTGCTCTCGAATCTTCAATTGATGGTACCCTGATCGCAAATCGATCTTGGAAAACACTTTAGCTCCTTGCAACCGATCAAACAGATCGTTGATCATTGGCAGTGGGTACTTGTTCTTGATGGTTACTTCATTCAATCCCCGATAATCTACAACCATCCTTAATGATCCATCCTTCTTTTCCACTAGAAGTACGGGTGATCCCCAAGGCGAAGAACTTGGGCGAATGTAACCTTTATCCAATAACTCCTTAATCTGATTCTTAATTTCCACCAAATCCTTTGCTGGCATCCGGTACGGTCGCTTCGATATTGGGCCTGTACCTGGCAATAACTCAATCAAAAACTCAATGTCTCTATCCGGTGGCATGCCTGGCAATTCCTCAGGAAATACATCAGGAAAATCCTTTACCACTGGTACTTCCTCTTACACAACTCCTGTTAGGCAGTTTACTTGTGTCCTGTTTGGCACATGCCGGGATACATACTTGATCCTTCTTCCTTCTGGTGTGGTAAGCAAAATTGTCTTACTGGCGCAATCGATGTTTCCTCCATACATCGACAGCCAATCCATACCAAGAATCACATCTAGACCTTGGGATTACAGAATAATTAAATCTGTTGGGAAAACATGCCTTCCTATTCTTAATGGCTCTTGGAAACATCCTTGTCTGGCCATGTACTCTGCTCTTGGCGAGCTTACTAGCATAGGCGTTTAGAAAAGATGAGATATAAGAATAGGGTGAGGTCTAAAGGGAAAACGCTACCCCAATGCACATGAGCAAATGCACACAAAATCACTTCATTCAATCAAACAAGGGCTTACAATCGGTCTAAAACTATCACAAGAGTGCTTGAACTATTGTGTTTACATGGGGGAAATACTACTACTATCTGGTGGTCACCTAGAAATTTGAACCAGTGGAAGACTCCATGATATCTGCTCCAGCTTCGTCTTCAAAGTCGGGTTCACTTGGATCCGAATCGGTGTCGTCGATGATGATGTAGTTGTCCGGACATGCGACGTACTCGTCTTCCTTCATGGATGCTAACTTCCTCTTGAGTTCTTCAATCTCCTGCTTAAGATCGCCATTGTGCCTTGCTAGAGCTACGATCTCGTCCATGTAGTCCTTGCGTGTAGACTTCAGTTCTCCTTCTAGCTCGATGATCCTTGCCTTAGCATTCTTCATATCTATCATATCATTTCACATCTGGTTCTCGTGGCGTCGAATGTGCTAGTTTAACTCCTGGATGAAAGATGCAATGGATCTATCCTTCTTGGTGCTGACTAACTCCCATTGTTCATCTCGGCGTCCGCAAATCTGGTAGATAGTGTCCTTGAGGTCTTCTTGGTAAACTTCTCCAATGCGTCCTATGGTGTTATGAGCTGCCATGCTCTTTCCCAGACTCCAGGTTGGTGCATTGAAAACACTATCTATAGGCTTCGTGATTGGTGTGAATGTCCTTCCCGGAACATGAGCTTGAATCTTCTAGCGCTCCTCTTCAGGCAGAGTGGCGTTGAAGGTTCCCGTGAAGCTTGGTAATCCAATGTTCATGTACTTGGTGACTTCCTTCAGGTGAAATCCAAATGGTGTGCCTTCATCCGGTTGAGCGTACTTAATCTTCGCGTTCGTCATCCTAAAAGAGTAGAAAAGATGAGGAGTTTAGAAAATGAGAAGAGAATGGTGATCTATGGCTTTAACTTAGTGGTCGTGTCCTACAGTCAGCGTGTGCTCTGATACCATCTCTGTAGCGACCCGACCCGAATGGATCAAGCGCTCTGTGCTCAGGTGTCATCCCTGGATCAGTAATGCTGACACCACACAGTACATCAAAGGATTTATAGCAGTGGCAATCACACACTTATTACATCTTGTCTCAAAGAGAACTTATTACAATAAATATGGCTTAAGGCCATCTAATAACGATAACAGCGGAAGACTCGGAAGATAGATGGGTCCATCAACTCCAATGGCATCACTGAGTATAGGGCCACGACCTAAAAACACCTTACTCGTCGTCTGAAAAGTCTGCAACATGAGAAGTTGCAGCCCGAAAACGGGTCAGCACATGGAATATCCTGGCAATGTAACACATAGAGAGTAATGGAATGAAACAACTATACTATATGCATATATGGCTGGTGGAAAGCTCTATGGTTACAGTTTTGCGTAAAGCCAGTTTTTCCCTACTGCAAAGGAATAAATTTATTTAACTATCATGGTGGTTGTGAAACATCGAGAATGGTTGACAGCATTCTCAATCCCAATTAAGTGAACAATTAAAACCCAACAACATTAAATTAGAAGTAACATGTTGAGATTCACATGATATTCAAGTACTAGATACTCAAGTTGTCCATAACCGGGGACACGGCTAATCATGATTAATTTGTACACTCTGCAGAGGTTTGCGCACTTTTCCCCACATGACTCGATCGCCTCCGTTTGTTTTCTCACACTACATGGTGTTTGAGAAACGGATGACCGAGACATAGTCTTTCAGAAGCGCTAGCACCTTACATGTGGGGTAGACCGTACCACCTACAACCCCTACATCTGCTAGTCCACCCCGTAAGAGTTCGCACAACTTAGTCAACTATGCCAGAGCCCATAGTAGCATGTGGCTGCACACGGAAGTTTCTAGCATGAAAGATCTTATGATCCCTTTGAGCCTGGGTGGCGGTCCAAAATAAAACAGGCAAGTCCCGATAGACATCAGGTGCCTCAATCCACCCAGATGTGTGTTTAAGTTGCCACCTTAGATAAACCATTAAAATTATCAACTCACATCTGTCATGGATATCACTCACCCAATCCATGTCTACTATCATAGCATGGCATAATAAGCAAACGTAGAAGTAACTCCCAAAGGTTTCATGATAATACAGGTGATAGGTACTACCTCATCTACTTCCCATCCCACAGTTTAATTAGATCCTAATCATGCAATGTGAGAGGATTGATCTAATGCAATAAAACATGGGTTGTAGAAAAGGTATGATCAAAGTGTTACTTGCCTTGCTGATGATCCGCGAAACCTAGAGATTCAACATAACAGGCGGCGCACTCCGGGTGATCTATCGCAGACAAACAACAAGCACACAATAAGTACTCATCTAATGCACAGGTAAAACTCGAACAAGAGAACGAACCAGGAAGTTTAACTTAAGAACTCTGGTTGCAAAGAAAGAAAGAACCGAACAGACGACGGAAAAACAAACGGCGGAAGAAAACAACTCGGTTCTAGCAAGTTGAAACTAGGTCAAATTTTACTGGGGCAAAAACTTGTTTAAGTTGATTAGACGGAACGGCGGTTTCGAAACGAAACTCCAGGCGCTTGAATCACCTGATTCCGATAAACGAGCGAGAAGAAAGACTAGAACGAAGATCGGATCTGAGATCGCGATCGCGGAATAAATCCGACGAAAAGAAAGAGACGAACGGTTAAACGAACAGGCGTCGTTAACCGGGGAATAATCGGTGATCACGTTCGTTGAGATGAACGGTCCGAAAGAAGAACGAAAACCGATCTAGGGTTTTCGGAAAAGAAACCGAAAAAAACCGGAAGAAAAAGAAAAGAATCGAAGAGAAAACGGAACGGTTCTTTTAGGAAAAACCGGACCGGGGAAAAAAAGAGAGGCGCGGCTACCTCGGGAGGCGGGCTCTGGGCGGCGGCGGCTAATGGCGGCGGCGGCGGCTTAGGCGCGGGGCGACGCGGCTATGGCGGCGGCGGCGCGGCTAAGGCGACGGCTTGGGGCTGCGCGCTGCTGCTTGCTGCGGCTTAGGAGGAGAGGGGCTTGGGATTGATGTGAGGAGAGGGGCTTGGGGTTTTGATGTGATGTTTTGGAGGGGGGGTGTTGGTATTTATATAGGTGAGGGGAGGGGGTTTCTTGGGGTAGGGGACAAGAAATAGAGTAGGAAAAGGAAAACGAAACAAAGGAAAGAGGGGGCTAGAACCGGCCTTGAGTCCCTCTGGGACTCGGCCTGGGGCGGCGGCTGCCTCGCCTGGCGCCTGGCGCGCGCGGCTGGGGCTGGGGCCTGGCCGGCCGGCCTGCTGGCTGGGCCTTGGCCCAAGGCGCTGCTCCTTTTTTTTAAATCGGTTCCGCGCAGAAAAACAAAAAATAATATCTAAACGAGCACCAAAACTCCTAAAGTAAAATTTCCCCGACTCCTAAAAATGAGCCGAACAAAATGAACTTTTCTCCGGGCCTAAAATGCAATTTTTGAAAACGCGCATTTTCCCTATCCAAATAAAAAGCAAACAAAACTCCGGCAAAACCAAAATTTGATTTATTCAATTAAATCTTCATTTTTCCTAAATTTGGGAAAGTCATATTATTCCCTCTCTCATTATTTTTGATATTGGAAAAATAATTGAAGATGAAATAAAATAAATCAAATGATCCTCTTTTCAAAATTTGAGAAAACTCAAATATGAAATAACGAAATCTCCAACTCTCTCCGAGGGTCCTTGAGTTGCGTGAAATTTCTAGGATCGGGCAAAATGCAAGAAAATATGATATGCATGATGATCTAATGTATAACATTCCAAATTGAAAATTTGGGATGTTACAAGACATCTTCGCCTACGGACATACGACATCTTCGCCCACAAGCACCTCAAAAGAAGCTCACCAAGCTCAGGTCCGCGACTTCCACGAGCTACTACAACCTCGACATCGACCACGCGATTCCTTTCTATGGGACTCAAGAACCCATGGAGTATCTTGAGTGGGAGCGTTTGATGGATGACTACCTCAAGCCACATCAAGTTCCTCTCGAAGATCAAGTGAAGTGCGCCACAAGGAACTTCCACAACTACGCGTCCACATGGTGGCTTCACGCACCTTCAGAGACCTACGGCATGAGTTGGCCAAGACGAAGAGAGCTTTGCAGCGAGAGTTTGTGCCTCCAACCTACATGGAACAACTTCTACACCAATTGGAGAACAACATCCAAGGATCCAAGTCCGTCGACGGTTACTTCAAGGAGATGAAGATTGCCATGCGACGAGCCGGCGTGGACGACCCCATTTCGATGAAGTTACACTTCATGACGGGATTGCACAACGACATCTCCAAGACGATCTTCCTCGAGAACTATAAGTCCCTTGACGACAACTACATTGGTGCTCTCAAGGCGGCACAAGAACTCATGAAGGCTGAAGCTTCTCCACCCCAAGCTGACTTCACGACGACCATGCTCCATGAGAATGAGCATAAGGCTAGTACCACCACGATGTCCAAGCCCGATGAGCTCCAAGACGATGCTCCCAAGTTTGACTTCACCGCCATCCCTCTTTGTGGCATTGAGGATGCCGAGTGTACTTCGACTCTTTTACAAGATGGTGTGGCGATGACTACGACTACGGAGACCATCAAGGACCAAGCTTTGGAGGCGAGCGACATGGTGACGAGCAAGGATGATGCTTCCATCTTAGGAGGCGAGGGTGACGATGCGCCATCTTCGGCCTTCATCCACGGCGACGACAACGAGATGGTTGAGCATGGGATTTTCCCTTCGATCACGACGACGTATGATGACTTGTGTGACTTGTGCCACCATATTGAGAGTGAGAGTTACTTCACGACAAGCCCCATATATGATGTGTTGCCACAATTCCCATGTGAGGAGAGCCACAACCCCCACCACTTGAGTGACATGAGTGACTCCACCATACGTGAGATTGAGCGCACCTACCTTGAGGGAGTGAGTGAACCACCACATAGAGAGAATGAGATAGTTGATGGGTCATGTGAGGCCACTTTCAACACTAACGACTTGACCTCTACCTCTATTGTGCCTTCTCATTTGGTGCTAGGTCCCATCTATGATGACACGCCGATTCATGATGACTTCATCCTTCTTTTGGACAAGACGATGGCCATGGTGGAATATGTTGCACCCCCCACATGGTTCCATCAACATGAAGATGACCACCATTTGGTCTTTCCCAACTCACCTACACCACATGAGTGGAATGACAAAGGTAACATAGGTGAAGGTGATGCTCTAGTCCCACTAGTGGACATTCTTGACACTAATTGCTTGCATGGTGTTGATCAACCTATTACCATGCTTCATGCTAGTGCGACTTCCCCATGCGATGATTTACCCATTTATGATGAGTATGATGATTTCCATGTGGAGCCTATTAGTTGTGATGCCATGTTACATAGGATTTCTTGTGCTAATTCTCTTGGTCACAACATGTTTTCCAATCCGCTTGACTTGTCATATGCTATGCATGAGATCAATCATATGTCATATTTGTAATCTCTTCATAGTGACCATGCATATGCTATTAAAATAAACCCAGTTTGCACATATGGCATAGATGACAAGCCTATGGTTGTTGGCATTTGTTTCTCCTGTGATGATATTGACATGCTACCTTTGCATCATTTATCTCATATGCCATGCCATAACCACCTAGCTTCAGATATGCATTGTTTTGGATGTTGTCCATTTTGTCCGTATGATGTTTCAAATATTGCACATGAGGAGACCCCCATAGTTTCCTCATACATTTTAGGATATTGTGATCACTCCCATCCATTGCATAATCCTTATACTTGTATGCTTAATTTGCATCCCCATCGTGTTATACACAATAACTATTCTTTCATGATGGATGACCTGTTCTTATACCATGCATCAAATTTCTTTGAGCGATGCTTATCTTGTACTAACTCACACGTGCAAATACACATCATGATGGATGATGTGTACATTTACCATGCACACAATTTCTTTTGTTTGTGTCTCTTTTGTGTAGGTGCCCATGAATACTTGTCAACCTCGCAATCCCACGAGTTGAAAAAACAAGCTCTAGGGAGCAATGATGACTTGGGATCACATGGATTGTCTTTCCCACCGCTCTCTTCGCGCAAATACTTCGCGCATTTATTCTACATGGCCCTCACTTGGATATGGGTTGTTGTCCATTATATATCCTTTGCCCATCTTTCCATGTGCACTTTGCATGATATGCTCATTCCTATACCTTTGCCATGCATTTGTGACCCATGCTTTGCATTACACATGATGATTGATTCTCATACTTGTATGTGTATTTGCAAGCTTGGTGGAGATATTGCTAGTTATTGCCATGCTTGCTTTGTGTCCCTTTCCTATGATGATACTATGGTCTTGCTTTGTGTTCGTGTTTGCGATATGTCATGTGCTTTGTCTATGCCTATTATTTGCTCTCATGACATGATTGCCATGATTTACTCTAGTATGTTGCATCTTCACACTACTAGCTTGCACGACTTGATTACTATGTTTGCTTGCCTTATTGCATCTCCGATGACTCAAACTTGCTCGCTTCATGCGGTTGATGACAACCATCAACATGCTTTGCAGATGATTGTTATTGCTTGCCATCATATATCTCCATATGTTGCCTCTCTCATGCTAGATGATTTGCCATGTATTGAGTGCAATTATGCCTTTAGTCTTGATAATGAGTTTGCCCCCATAGCATTCTTTCATATATTTCAAGATTTTGACATTTTTCTTGTGAAGCATGCTTGTCTTGCCTCTTTGCACCATATACCTAGTGCCATGAATATAGCCATTCTTGCATCATATTATTCATGCACTTGTGCTTCTAACGGTTATGTGCAAAAGAAGAGAACCATCATGATGGATGATGTGTTTATCTACCATGCACATGCATTATATGTTTTGTTTTGTGCATGTGTAGGATACTTGGACTTTGTTCAACTTCCACGTCACGTGAGTTGACAATCCGAGCTCTTGAGAGCGAACCACCTCATACTACGATGATTCTACATCGCACTTGCTTGTACTTCGGCATTGTGAAGGACGCACAAGGACATGCTTTCAAGGTGATATCCTTCTCTTTTGAGAATCCAAAAACCATGAGCATGAATATTGTGGATCATACTACTTGTGTTGCTTGCACCATGAGACTTGGACCACTTGATTGCACACTTGTTAGAGATCTTGCTTCGACTTGTCATTTTCACCATTCCATGCATCATGATATATATGCCTTGTGTGTTGCATCCAATTTCTGGATTACTTGCTCCTCTCACATGTTTGGTTGCAACAATGTCGTTTCTTCACATATGCCATGTCCCATTGATTGCTACATGCTCGCCTTGATTTCCTCACACATGATGAACAATTGCTCTTTCTATTGTGTTGAGTGCCACACGATATTCACTACACCCAATGCACATTATGCTTGGATTGTCTTGCACTTGACCCATGTGTTTAGACACTTCATTTTATTTGGTGTTGTGAATGATTCCTATGCCTACCATAGACCTTTCATCGAGAAATTTCTGAATGCTTTCTATGAACTTGAGGTAGATGCTTCTTCTCTTGTTACACATATTTGCATCACTACCTCACATTCACATGCTTGTCCCCATGATATCTTTGCTTGTGCTCAATTTATGTGCTTACATGCCATGTCACAATCCTTTGTCACACCATATGCTTTGCATGATGACGACACTTGTTTGGTGAATCACCTCTTGAATGCTTGGTTTTGCACTAACGCTAACCACATTTATTTTTCCAAGTGTTTGTTGTCCTTTCTCATTTTTAAGGAATCACTAGACGGTGCGACATTGGAGAGTGCCCACTTCAAGCTTGAAGATGATGACTACTTGCTGAACGTTCGCTTCTACACGACAAAGCCATCTCTTTCCCATGGTGATTTGGTTTTCGATCTGAGGTCGGATCTTTCCCAAGGGAGGGGAGATGATGCGGAGCATCCTATGGACATCACCATATCAAGAGTCCGTTCGGCGAGTGACACGTGCGACACCTACTTCACATACACAAAGGTGAATCATCTCCTTTACACGTGCTCATTTGACCCCTTTGAGGATGGTATACTACTTGACACCCCTCTCATCTGCATGCATAGGTATTGTCGGAACACTATGGACGACGAGGAGGAGTGCAAGCGCCAAGGAACAACTACACCATCCGTGAGGGAAGCATGGAAACGAAGACGGAAAAAGAGCTACCAAAGAAGCTACAACGAGTGGACGTTCGGCCCACACCGGACAACCGACCAGCGAGTGGACGTCCGGCCTCCACCGAACGACCGACGCCTGAAGCCCCAGCCGAGCTACTGCAAGCGGACGTCTGACACCACCAGACGACCGGCCACCTCCGGAAATCCAGTACTTCAGCGACTGAGCCAGAATGAGCGGAAGTCCGGTGACTACCGGACGTCCGGACGCCCATGAGCCACCGGACGACCGCTACACACCGGACGTCCGGTGATACGTCCATTTTGCATCATGCTTTTATGTTAATATTTATTGCATTATGGGCTGTTATTTCACGTTATGTCACAATACTTATGCCTATTCTCTCTTATTTTACAAGGTTTACCATGAAGAGGGGGAATGCTGGCAGCTGGAATTCTGGCTGGAAAAGGAGCAAATATTGGAGACCTATTCTGCGCAACTCCAAAAGTCCTGAAACTCCACGGAATATCTTAAAATAAATAAAGAAAAATCGTCGCCAAAGATGAAGGCCAGGGGGCCCACACCCTGCTCACGAGGGTGGGGGGCGCGCCCCTCCCCCCTGGGCGCGCCCCCCTACCTCGTGGGCCCCCTGGTGGCTCTCCAACGCCCATCTTATCTTATATGAAGTCTTTCGATGAGAAAAAAAAATCATAAGCAACCTTTCGGGATGAGACTCCGCCGCCACGAGGCGGAACCTTGGCGGAACCAATCTAGGGCTCTGGCAGAGCTGTTCTGCCGGGGACACTTCCCTCCGGGAGGGGGAAATCATCACCAACGTCATCACCGACGCTCCTCTCATCGGGAGAGGGCAATCTCCATCAACATCTTCACCAGCACCATCTCATCTCCAAACCCTAGTTCATCTCTTGTATCCAATTCTTGTCTCTAAGTCCGGGATTGGTGCTAGTAGGTTGCTAGTAGTGTTGATTACTCCTTGTAGTTGATGCTAGTTGGTTTACTTGGTGGAAGATCATATGTTCAGATCCTTTATGCGTACTATTACCCCTCTTATTATGAACATGGATATGCTTTGTGAGTAGTTACGTTTGTTCCCGAGGACACGGGAGAAGTCTTGCTATTAGTAGTCATGTGAATTTGGTATTCGTTCGATATTCTGATGAGATGTATGTTGTCTAACCTCTAGTGGTGTTATGTGAACATCGACTACATAACACTTCACCATAATTTGGGCCTAGAGGAAGGCATTGGGAAGTAATAAGTAGATGATGGGTTGCTAGAGTGACAGAAGCTTAAACCCTAGTTTATGCGTTGCTTCATAAGGGGCTGATTTGGTTCCATATGTTTCATGCTATGGTTAGGTTTACCTTAATACTTTTGTTGTACTTGCGGATGCTTGCAATAGAGGTTAATCATAAGTGGGATGCTTGTTCAAGTAAGAACAGCACCCAAGCACCGGTCCACCCACATATCAAATTATCAAAGTACCGAACGCGAATCATATGAGCGTGATGAAAACTAACTTGACGATATTCCCATGTGTCCTCGGGAGCTCTTTTCCTTATATAAGAATTTGTCCGGCTTGTCCTTTGCTACAAAAAGGATTGGGCCACCTTGCTGCACCTTATTTACTTTTGTTACTTGTTGCTTGTTACAATTTATCTTATCACAAAACTATCTGTTACCACTTATTTTAGTACTTGCAGAGAATACCTTGCTGAAAACCGCTTATCATTTCCTTCTGCTCCTCGTTGGGTTCGACCCTCTTACTTATCGAAAGGACTACGATAGATCCCCTATACTTGTGGGTCATCAAGACTCTTTTCTGGAGCCGTTGCCGGGGAGTGTAGCGCCTTTGGTAGGTGGAATTTGGTAAGAAAAAAATTATATAGTGTGCTGAAATTTTCTGTCACTTGTTACTATGGAAACTGAATCTCTGAGGGGCTTGTTCGGGGTATCTTCACCCCGTCCAGTAGAGCAAAGAGTTGCTCCTCAACCTACTGAACCTATTGAAAATGAAACTCCTTTTGCATTTCCTTCGGGTATTATGGAAAAACTACTGGCTAATACTTTTACAGGAGATGGGACAAAGCATCCCGACGAGCATCTACGCTATTTGGATGATATTTGTGGATTATTTAAGCTTGCAGGTATACCCGATGATGTTGTTAAGAAGAAGGCTTTCCCTTTTTCTTTGGAGGGAGACGCATCGACATGGTATAGGCTATGTGATGATACGAGATCATGGAACTATAAAAGAATGAAATTGGAATTTCATCAAAAGTATTACCCTATGCATCTTGTTCATCGTGATCGCAATTATATATATAATTTTTGGCCTCACGAAGGAGAAAGCATCGCTCAAGCTTGGGGGAGGCTTAAATCAATTTTATATTCATGACCCAATCATGAGCTCTCAAAATTGACAATTCTCCAGAATTTTTATGCTCGGCTTTCTGATAACAATCGCACCATGCTCGATACTTCTTGTGCTAGCTCTTTTATGATGAAGACTATTGAATTCAGATGGAATTTATTGGATAGAATTAAACGCAACTCTGAAGATTGGGACCTCGACGAAGGTAAGGAGTCAGGTATGACACCTAAGTTTGATTGTGTTAAATCTTTTATGGATACCGATATTTTCCGTAAGTTTAGCACTAAATATGGACTTGACTTTGAGATAGTAGCTTCTTTCTGTGAATCTTTTGCTACTTATGTTGATCTCCCCAACGAGAAGTGGTTTAAATATCATCCTCCCATAGAAGTAAAAGTAGCTGCACCTATTAAAGTTGAAGAAAAGATATACTATCATTGACATCTTTCATAATTGGGAGCACTCATTAAGTATGACATGCTAAAGAGTTGATGTTGGACAAGGAAGACAACGTAATGGGTTATGTTTTCTCGCATCTCAGTTAAAGCATATTGTCATGGATCATTCAAACATGTTGAGCTTGCCTTTTCCCCTCATGCTAGCCAAATTCTCAGCACCAAGTAGAGATACTACTTGTGCTTCCAAATACCCTTAAACCAGTTTAGCCATGAGAGTCCACCATATCTACCTATGGATTGAGTAAGATCCTTCAAGTAAGTTGTCATCGGTGCAAGCAATAAAATTTGCTCTTTAAATATGCATGCCTTATTAGTGCAGAGAAATAAGCTTTGTACGAACTTGTTGTGGACGCAATAAAAGCGACGGACTGCATAATAAAGGTTCACATACAAGGGGCAATATAAAGTGACGTTCTTTTGCATTAAGATGTTGTGCATCCAACCATAAAAGCGCATGGCAACCTCTGCTTCCCTCTGCGAAGGGCCTATCTTTTATTATTATCCTCTATCTTATGCAAGAGTCAAGGTAATCTTCACCTTTCCCTTTTTCATTTTATCCTTTGGCAAGCACTTCATGGTGGGGGTGATCCTGATATATATATCCAATTGGATGTACGTTAGCATGAACTATTATTGTTGACATCACCCAAAGGTGATAAGTTTGGAGGCAGCATTATAAGCCCCAATCTTTCTCTGTGTCTGATTGAAACTTCATAACCACAAGTATTGCGTGAGTGTTAGCAATTATGAAGGACTAAGTGATAGTTGAGTATGTGGACTTGCTTTTAAGCTTTGGCATAGACTCCTTCCAATGTTATGATAAATTGCAATTGCTTCAATGGCTGAGGTTATAATTTGTTAGCGCCTAATAAGGTTTCTGATTCATACTTTTGCATTGTGAAAAGATCATCACTTGAACATAAGTAATCATATGACAAATCTATATATGTTGCTGTTATGAAACAATCATGATGCCTTCATGTCCGTATTTTATTTTTATCGACGCCTCTACCTCTAAACATGAGGACATATTTTGTTATCGGCTTTTCGCTTGAGGACAAGCGAGGTCTAAGCTTGGGGGAGTTGATACATCCATTTTGCGTCATGCTTTTATGTTAATATTTATTGCATTATGGGCTGTTATTTCACGTTATGTCACAATACTTATGGCTATTCTCTCTTATTTTACAAGGTTTACCAAGAAGAGGGGGAATGCCGGCAGCTGGAATTCTGGCTGGAAAAGGAGCAAATATTGGTGACCTATTCTGCGCAACTCCAAAAGTCCTGAAACTCCACGGAATATCTTAAAATAAATAAAGAAAAATCGTCGCCAAAGATGAAGGCCAGGGGGCTCACACCCTGCTCACGAGGGTGGGGGCGCGCCCCTCCCCCCTGGGCGCGCCCCCCTACCTCATGGCCCCCTGGTGGCTCTTCGACGCCCATCTTCTCCTATATGAAGTCTTTCGATTAGAAAAAAATCATAAGCAACCTTTCGGGACGAGACTCCGCCGCCACGAGGCGGAACCTTGGCGGAACCAATCTAGGGCTCCGGCAGAGCTGTTCTGCCGGGGACACTTCCCTCCGGGAGGGGGAAATCATCACCATTGTCATCACCAACGCTCCTCTCATCGGGAGAGGGCAATCTCCATCAACATCTTCACCAGCACCATCTCATCTCCAAACCCTAGTTCATCTCTTGTATCCAGTTCTTGTCTCTAAGTCCGGGATTGGTGCTAGTAGGTTGCTAGTAGTGTTGATTACTCCTTGTAGTTGATGCTAGTTGGTTTACTTGGTGGAAGATCATATGTTCAGATCCTTTATGCATACTATTACCCTCTGATTATGAACATGAATATGCTTTGAGAGTAGTTACGTTTGTTCCCGAGGACACAGGAGAAGTCTTGCTATTAGTAGTCATGTGAATTTGGTATTCGTTCGATATTTTGATGAGATGTATGTTGTCTAACCTCTAGTGGTGTTATGTGAACGTCGACTACATAACACTTCACCATTATTTGGGCCTAGAGGAAGGCATTGGGAAGTAATAAGTAGATGATGGTTTGCTAGAGTGACAGAAGCTTAAACCCTAGTTTATGCATTGCTTCGTAAGGGGCTGATTTGGATCCATATGTTTCATGCCATGGTTAGGTTTACCTTAATACTTTTGTTGTAGTTGCGGATGCTTGCAACAGAGGTTAATCATAAGTGGGATGCTTGTTCAAGTAAGAACAGCACCCAAGCACCGGTCCACCCACATATCAAATTATCAAAGTACCGAACGCGAATCATATGAGCGTGATGAAACTAGCTTGACGATATTCCCATGTGTCCTCGGGAGCTCTTTTCCTTATATAAGAATTTGTCCGGCTTGTCCTTTGCTACAAAAAGGATTGGGCCACCTTGCTGCACCTTATTTACTTTTGTTACTTGTTGCTCGTTACAATTTACCTTATCACAAAACTATCTGTTACCACTTATTTCAGTACTTGCAGAGAATACCTTGCTGAAAACCGCTTATCATTTCCTTCTGCTCCTCGTTGGGTTCGACACTCTTACTTATCGAAAGGACTACGATAGATCCCCTATACTTGTGGGTCATCATCCGGTACCTGTCTGCGCACAGGATCGGGCCCGAGGCCCATGTATCCCTCTCCCACTTACCCCTTCGTGGACCTAGACTATATATACTCCTCCACCTCCTCCTAGTTAGGGTTAGCGTTGGGATAGCTCATTTGAGAGATAGAGCTTCGCTCATCCATACGGATATACTCCTTGAGAGAGAGACCGCGCCCCCTCTTCAAAGAAGATCCACGTTGGATTCAAGACCCCCTCTTGGGTGGCCCCTTCAAGACCTCCTCATGGAGATGAACCTTACCTTGTATCTTTCCCTTTGTTGTTCATGTACCTTGTGGATCTTGTGTGTTTGATTGTCTAGTGGATGTGTGACTGGACTTGTTCTTGAGTGTTTCCCCTTGTGATTTCTCTCCGTTCTTCCTCATGTTCTTCGTGTTCTTTGTTGGGATCCGCTCCTTTTGTGAAAGATCGGTCGTATAGGGTTCCACCCTACATCACTAGTTGGTTTATCCTGTGGTAGATTATATTTTAAGATCCTTAACGATAATTAATACTCCTATGATTATGAACATGAATATGAATTGTGAGTAGTTATGTTTGTTCCTTAGGACATGGGAGAAGTCTTGTTATAAGTAATCAAGTGAATTTGGTATTCGTTTGATATTTTGATGAGATGTATGCTGTCTTTCCTCTAGTGGTGTTATGTGAACGTCGAGTACATGATACTTAACCATTGTTTGGGCCTAGGGGAAGGCATTGGGAAGTACTAAGTAGATGATGGGTTGCTAGAGTGACAAAAGCTAAAACCCTAGTTTATGCGTTGCTTCATAAGGGGCTGATTTGGATCCATACTATGGTTAGGTTTACCTTAATTCTTCTTTCGTAGTTGTGGATGCTTGAGAGAGGGGTTAATCATAAGTGGGAGGCTTGTCCAAGGAAGGGTGGCACCCAAGAACCGGTCCACCCACATATCAAATTATCAAAGTAACAAACCATAGCATGAATCATATGAGCATGATGAAAACTAACTAGAGAGTAATTCCCATGTGTCCTCGGGAGCACTTTGCATTATATAAGAGTTCGTCCAGGCTTGTCCTTCATTACGACTTATCTTATCACAAGATTATCTGTTACCGATAATTTCAGTGCTTGCAGAGAATACCTTGCTGAAAACCGCGTGTCATTTCCTTCTACTCCTCGTTGAGTTCGACACTCTTACTTATCGGAAGGACTATGATAGATCCCCTATACTTGTGGGTAATCAGTCCTCCTCCTCCTGCTTGCGTGCAGCACCCTCGGTGAGGGCCGCATCGAAAGCGTCCATGTGGGACATGAAGAGGTAGTCCTCCGGCCCGATGACGCAGCCGCGTGGGCGCTCCTCCCTCGGCTCGATGTTGATGGAGGGGAGGTTGTCGGCCTCCCTCGTCTTCTTCACTGGAAGCAACACCTATCCGGAAGAGCTCCCCGCGCCGGAGCACCGCGCATGGTGGAGGTCATACTCTTCCATTTCACGGCAGACGAGGGACTCCAGCACCGACAGTCCATACTTGATGTATTGCTTGGTCGCACGCTTGCATGCCACATCGGAGGTGACGCAGTGCTTGCGCTCCAGGTCTTTGCCGCCACTGCACTCGCTGGAGTTCCACATCCTCACAGATTGGGGGGTGGGGCGCGGCTAATTTCTCATGGGCGACGAGAAATTGGAGAGGCAATAGGCTGAGGCACGGCGGTGGGGGGATAGGGTTTTGGCCCATTCCCTCGTGTGAATCCCATAGATATACCGCGTGGGACAGTTTGCGGGACACCATAAAAAATTACGGGCCGAGCAACTATACGGGCTCTGGTTTGGCCCAAAAACGGGCCACACCCGTATAGTCACCGGAATTTTACAGTTTTCACAATTATAAGGGGTCTTCTAAAGTTGCTCTTAGGGCATCTCAAAGGTGGACTCACAAACCTCAAGAAACCATGCTGTCCAATCCGCGGAAGCCATCCAACGTGGCCGTGTATCAGTCCGTGAGGCAATCTGGACACGATTTGTCCAGCAAAACAAAGACAAAAGTGGGGAGGTTTGCGGGGAGTCCAGACACGAGAAACTTATGAATCAGACACCCCAGGCCCACCGAAAACCCTTCTCGGACCCCGTGACTCCATCCTCTCCATTTTCTCTCCTTTCTTCTTTCTCTCTTATCGTTGCCGTTGCTCCACCACCCCGGCCAGCACGCCACGCCCTACGGGAAATCTGCGTCTCTGTCACCTCCCAAGATCCAGCAAGGCTCCCCGCCGCTTCTCCTCCATCTCCGTTAAACGTCTGTTCTGCGACCTCCCCACTAGGTACCATCCTCTACCATGCCCGACAATTGTTTGATGAATCGCCGGAGCTGAAAACAACTGTCTCTTCTTGTTTGTAAGAATGGATCCGATTTGGGGTACATATACGAGCAATATGTTGAGTCCTCTGACAGCGATGATGCAGGCGGTCCTTGAAGATGCGAAGCATGCAGATGAGCATGTTCTCAATTTCAAGGGCTCGATCAAGGGTCATCGCATGCTCAACCGCAACAGGGCACATGGGCATTTGACATTAATGGCCGACTAATTTGTCCCCGGTGCACTCGTCGTTGACAATTTTCGCCGTCGTTTTTAGATGCGCAAGACTGTCATCGATCGTTTGTACAATGGCGTCCGTTCCTACGATGATTACTTCATCCTGAAGAAGGACTCCATGGGAACGATTAGCTTCTCTGGTTAATAGAAGTGCACAACCGAACTCCGGATGCTTGCATATGGCACGACTACTGATTCATGGGATAAGTACCTACGGATGTCTGAGAGCATATGCAGAGATCCCATGGTCAGGTTTTCAACTATCCTGGTTGAGGTGTTTGGACCTCAGTACTTGAGAGAACCAACTGTTCCAGACACTGAGAGGCTTCTCGCAATCTCAGAAGTAAGAGGGTGGCCAGGTTTGCTTGGATCTCTTGACTAGATGCATTGGAAAGGAAAGAACTACCCGGAGGCTTTAGAAGGGCAATATCAGGGTCATGTTAAGAAGCCCACCATCATTCTTAAAGCAGTTGCAACACAGGATCTTTGAATTTGGCATGCTTTTTTTGGCATGCTCGGGTCTCACAATGACATCAATGTGCTGCAAGGATCACCGTTGTTTGCGAGGCTGACTGAAGAAAAATCTCCTCCTTGCCATTATACTGTCATGGACATGAGTAGAACATGGGCTACTATCTGGTTGATGGTATCTATCCTCCATGGACTACCTTATCAACACCATCCCAAACCCAGTTGGGCAGAAAAATGCTCACTTTACCCAAAGACAAGAAGCATCTAGAAATGATGTCGAGAGGGCATTTGGTGTTCTTCAGGCTCGTTTTGCAGTTGTTCATGGACTCGCAAAATAATGGCATACGAAGACCTTGTGGGAGGTGATGACATGTTGTGTGATCATGCATATGTTGATCGTTGAGGATGAGGGTGATGATGCTGCCGTAGCTCTGGAATCTGAGAACATGGGTGATCATATCCAACTTCTCGACCAGAATCTAGACACAATTGAGGAGTTTATTCAAATGCATCTGTCGGATTCAGGGCTTCGCGGACCCAAGAAAGGTTCGAACTATGGGGCGTGTGCGAAGAACTCAACCTCCCCAGCTAGCCAGATCGCCACCCCTACGACCTAACTCAACGAACAAGAAAGGAAAGGGACACAACAGTTTACCCAGGTTCGGGCCACCCTGCGGTGTAAGACCCTACTCCTGCTTTGTGGTGGATTAGCCTCACGAGGGGCTGAGGATGAACTAGTACAACGGAAGAACAACCTCGCAAGGTCTGCTCTAGTGTGGGTGTGAGTTGGTGAGTGAGGGAGTCCTGGATTAGGGGGTGTCCGGATGGCCGGACTATACCTTCAGCCGGACTCCTGGACTATGAAGATACAAGATTGAAGACTTCGTCCCATGTCCGGAAGGGACTTTCCTTGGCGTGGAAGGCAAGCTTGGCGATACGGATATGCAAATCTCCTACCATTGTAACCAACTTTGTGTAACCCTAACCCTCTCCGGTGTCTATATAAACCGGAGGGTTTTAGTCCGTAGGACAACATACACAACAACAATCATACCATAGGCTAGCTTATAGGGTTTAGCCTCTCCTATCTCGTGGTAGATCTACTCTTGTACTACCCATATCATCAATATTAATCAAGCAGGACGTAGGGTTTTACCTCCATCAAGAGGGCTCGAACCTGGGTAAAACTTTGTGTCCCTTGCCTCCTGTTACCATCCGGCCCAGACGCACAGTTCGGGACCCCCTACCCGAGATCCGCCGGATTTGACACCGACATTGGTGCTTTCATTGAGAGTTCCTCTGTGTCGTCACCGTCAGGCTCGATGGCTCCTACGATCATCAATAGCGATGCAGTCCAGGGTGAGACATTCCTCCCCGGACAGATCTTCGTCTTCGGCGGCTTCGCACTGCGGGCCAATTCACTTGGCCATCTGGAGCAGAATGAAAGCTACGCCCCTGGCCGTCAGGTCAGATTTGGAAGTTTAAACTACACGGCTGACATCCACGGGGACTTGATCTTCGACGGATTCGAGCCACTGCCGAGCGCGCGCACTGTCACGATGAGCATGATCTAGCTCTGCCGCCGAACAGTGCCCTGGAGGCCGCACCCGCATCGGCTTCGACCCTTAATTCGGAGCCAACTGCGCTGATCGAGGACGGGTGGTTGGACACCGCCTCGGGGGCTGCGATCCCAACGGCGATCGAGCCGAACACCGCACTCCGCGAGACTCGTGACTCCAAGGAGCCGGACTCCTCTCCGGACTCCGAACCATTCGCGCCCCTGCCAATCGAATCCGATTGGGCGCCGATCATGGAGTTTACTGTCGCGGACATTTTTCAGCACTTGCCCTTCGGCGATATTATGAAATCACTAAAGTCTCTCTCTTTATTAGGAGAGCCCTGACCGGACTGCGGTCAGCAAGGTTGGGATACGGACGATGAAGAAATTCAAAGCCCACCCACCACCCACTTTGTAGCCACTGTCGACGATTTAACCGACATGCTCAATTTCGACTCTGAAGACATCGACGGTATGGACGCCGATGAAGGAGACGATGAAGAACCAGCACATATTGGGCCCTGGAACGCCACCTCGTCATATGACGTATACATGGTGGACGCACCAAAAAATGACGACGAGGAGCGGAAGGACGCACCGAAGGCTTGTTCCCTCGAAAAGCAGTCAAAGCGGCGACGCAAGCACCGCCCCAAATCCCGCCTCGATAGAAATAGCGATCATACAGACCCAGCGCTGGAGTAGGGCAAACCACTGCCGGACAACGGCAATCCGGATAATCAAACCGAACAAACAAATTCTATCAAGGATAATGGTCCAGACGACATAACGCCGGACAGGCACCCGGAGCAGCAGAATGCCCGTAAAAGGCTTGTTGCCACTGCGAGGAGTCTTAAAAAGCAGAAGCAAAGGCTCAAGGCCACGCAAGACACACTCCAAATCAGATGGAGTAAAATACTCAAGACAGCAGCAAGGTACGGCGACAATCGCCCCTCCAAGAGCTACCCAAAGCGGAAGCTGCTACCCGAATTCGATGAGGAGGCCTCATACCCCCCACAACCAAATATCAAAGAAGCCACCTGGTCGGATAGATGACCCCTCTACCAACACAGAGCGGCATACAATGCCGCTCACAATACAACACGCGACCCATGCGAGGGCTCGCACCCAAAGGACGGTGCAACAAGATCCATCTATGGACCACGCAAGCGCGCCCCAGCATACAATGCAACACAACAAACATCCGAACAACGTGGCACACCCAGCTACAGGGGTGCCACACACCCCCTATGTTTCACCAATGAGGTGCTGGACCATGAATTTCCAGAGGGATTCAAGCCCGTAAACATAGAGGCATATGACGGAACAACAGACCCCGGGGTCTGGATTGAGGACTACATCCTTCATATCCATATGGCTCGAGGAGATGATCTCCATGCCATCAAGTACTTACCCCTCAAGCTCAAAGGGCCAGCTCGTCACTGGCTCAAAGGCCTCCTCTAAAGCTCCATTGGAAGTTGGGAAGAGCTCGAAGACGCCTTTCGGGCAAATTTTCAAGGGACTTATGACCGACCTCCGGATGCGGACGATTTGAGTCATATAACTCAACAGCCCGGAGAGTCAGCCCAAAAGCTTTGGAACAGATTTCTTACTAAAAAGAACCAGATTGTCGACTGTCCGGACACTGAAGCCTTGGCAGCTTTCAAGCATAGCGTTCGTGACGAATGGCTCGCCAGACACCTCGGCCAAAATAAGCCGAGAACAATGGCGGCATTAACAAACCTCATGACCCGCTTTTGCGCGGGTGAGGACAGCTGGCTAGCTAGATGCAGCACCAGCGACCCCAGTACATCTGAAGTTAGAGATGGAAACGGGAAATCACGGCACAACAACAATAACAAACACCGGAATAAAGAAGACAGCACGAAGGGCACGGCAGTAAATGCCGGATTCAAAAGCTCTCGGCCAGGTTAAAAGCCGCCCCCTAAGGGCACCAGGGATGAACTGTCCAGCCTCAACAAAATTCTGGACCAAGTATGTCAGATCCATAGTACCCCTGGTAAACCTACTAATCATACCCACAGAGAATGTTGGGTCTTCAAGCAGTCCGGCAAGCTCAACGCCGTACACAAGGGGGAGGATACACCAAGTGAAGACGAGGACGAGCCTCCCAAGCAAGACACGGGGGAACAAAAGAAATTTCCACCAGAAGTCAAAACAGTAAACGTGTTACACGTGATCAAGGGAAAAAAACAACACGGCACTCCCAGGAAAATATACCCAAGTGCCTGTCACCGCGAAGTCCTGCCACTGGTTGTCTCAACCGATCACTTTCGACCATCGCGATTACTCAGCAAGTATCCGACACGCAGGATGGGCTGCCCTGGTATTAGACCCAGTAATTGGCGGATATCACTTCACACGAATCTTGATGGACGGCGGCAGCAGCCTAAACCTAATATATCAGGATACAATCCACGGGATGGGGTTAGACCCAACACAAATTCGCCATAGCAATACTACCTTTAAAGGAGTAACGCCAGGCCCAGGGGCTCGTTGTACGGGCTCCCTCCTACTACAGGTTATATTCGGCTCCCCCGATAACTTCCGTCGCAAGCATTTAACCTTCCACATCGCTCCGTTTCAAAGTGGCTATCAAGCATTGCTCGGACGCGAAGCTTTCGCTCGCTTTAATGCAATGCCACACTACGCCTCCCTCACACTCAAGATGCCTGGTCCACGTGGCATCATTTCAGTGCACGGAAATATCAAGCGATCTCTGTGCGCCGAAGAGAGTGAGGCTACCTTGGCAGCCGCACACTAAAGGCGCCCGGACCAGCGAAAGCATCCAATAGGTCGTCAAGACCTCAGACACAACTAATCGAGTCCGGCGCCGCTACTTATATCGAATAAATGGTCACACCCCTATTTGTCAATACAAGGGGCTCAACGCGCGCAGACAAGTGGCAATTTCTTCTAATCTTGAATTATACATGGTTTCTTTAAAAAACTATCTTTTTGCACGACAACTTTTTCACTTAACTTCCTCTCTTTTACAGATGATCATCGTGCCACACCCGTCCAGGATACGGCACAACGGAGACACAGGTGCAGACGTGCAGCAGGGACCCGCTCCAAGGATTCTTTTTAGATTAAGACCCTGCGTAGACCTTTTTTACTGTCTCTTGTTGATACATATCCACCGTTGAGAAGGATGCTGACGTCTTGGCATGTGGCCACACCAGAACAATGCACGTACCTGGACACAAGGGGCTTCTTACAAAGGCCATTATTTAGGCCCGGTTTATACCACAAAGATCGAATACCTTAGGGAGTGTTCGGCGTCGCGAGTTTGGCCCTATATGCATCAGCTCCGAATCATTGTCTTTGGTCAAATGTTGGGTTTGCCCAGCTCATGTGTTTTGGTGCCTTACGTTCCGCTTTACCGGCTAAGGTAGCACCAGGAGAACTACTGCGATTGTGCCTTGGTTCATCCGGACGAGCACCTCAGTAGAGAAAGCCAAAAACTGACTGTCATGATATCGCGTGAGACTGGTCAACCACTCGATGACCTGTGGGAATGTTAGAATTCCTCCGCCTTAACGAAGGGCTGTTTTCCGGCCAGGCATGTACGCACCCCGGGATCGGGAGAGTGCGGAGCCACCAGGGCCTACCTAGTAGCCCCACTGTCAAACTCCTATGGCTAAGTGAAAGTGTTAAAGCATTATAGTCCGGTTGCCTCGCTCGCTCCGCTATCACCTCCTTAATAGGACCAAGACATTGGGTTAAGTGTGAACGCGTGTTTTTGCGAGCACCTCCGCATTATATGCATGGGGGTTGAAGCCGATGACTGCAATCTTTCAGGTTATACACATGTATACATAAACGGCCGCCCAGGAGGCATCATATTACTTTCCGGCAAAAGTATAAAAATAGCCTTATAAAAATTTATAAAAGCATTTCGCTTACAATGAGATTACATATCACTCAAACATAATATTTTTTGAGCACTGGGTCTCTATCAAACGAGCACCCTCAAGAACTTCTTCAAAGTAGTGCTCAGCAGCCCTTCGACCTATGGCCGAATCCCGCGCTGCAACAGTGGTAGCATCCATCTCCGCCCAGTATGCTTTAACACGGGAAAAGGCCATCCATGCGCCCTCTATGCACGCTGACCTCTTCATCGCATTAATGCGGGGCACCACATTAAGGAACTGCTGCACCAAGCTGAAATAGCTGTTCAGTTTTGACCTTTCCGGCCATAGCTGATCCACAACCGACCTCATGGAGAGTCCGGACAACCTGTTTAGTTCGGCCCATTCGGCTAATTGGTCAGTCAATGAAAGCGGACGCTCGGGAGAATGGAATTGTCTCCAAAATAGCTGGTCTACTTCACGGTCCGTCTGACCCTGGAATTACTTGGCCGCATCGGCAGCGCTCGTTGCCAAATCCATATACACATCCTCCAAACTCCACAGCGGATCAAGAGGGGCATTCCGTGGATCTCTGAACTTCCTCTGCAACATAAAGGATTTCCCAGCTACAATATCCCCGGCTTCCCACAGCTCCTCCTTCTTTGCCCTCATAGCAGATCGGAGGTCTTTTCTCGTCGCAGCAGCCTTCTCAAGGTCCGATGCCTTCGCTTGGTTTTCCTTTTCAAGAACCCGGCAATAGTCGGCAGCGGCTTTTAATTCTATGGCAATCTTGGACATCTTGTCTCGGCTCTCGCCATGCACGGCCTTCTTGGCTCGCAACTCTTCGGTCGCCTTCAAAGCAGCCGCATTACCCAACCTCGCTTGTTCCTTGGTTTGGGCAAGTGCTGCCCGCAAGGCTTCAACAGTGGCAGCTCCATCTGCAGTCACAACATATTAAAGATACTGGCATCATGCTGCTCTTCCTATGTGGCGTTTACCAGATAATGACACTTACCCTGTGCCTCGTCAAGCCTTTTGTTAACAAGCTCGATGTCGGCGTCTCCCGCATCCAACTACCGTTCTAAGTGGGCAAACTCGCTAGTTCGGCTAGCCACCGGAGCTTCCATCACCTGCACATAGAGGCAGTATGGTTATTACCTGGGAATATGATCCTCTGTTCGTCGTTGTTTCCGACGACAACCAGAGTCTCAGGGGCTACTATCTACACAGGGCACACCTAGCATGTGCAGGACTATCATACATTCTTTTACGTACCTCAAAGCCTGTCAGTAGACTCATAAAAGCTTCATGCAATCCGCTTTCGGCGGACGAGATTCTCTCCATCACCGTATTCATCAGCACACGGTGTTCATCTAAGATGGCCGCTCTCCCCACCAACTCCCTCAGAACATCTGATCGCACACTAGACGGTGCCGGACTCTTTTGTCTGCTCTCTTCGGTAGCCGGACACTGGGAGCTTCGAGGGTCACTGGGATTATCTTCTGGCCTCACGGACTCGGAGAGGCCCTCCGCGACGACACTTCAGGGTCGCCCGCTTCCGGAGCGGAGGAGTCTGGAGGAGGCGTTTCGCTCTCCATTATCTCTGGAAGAAGATCCCCTGAAGACGAGCTCATTTGAGAGGGGCTAAGCCCGAACTGTGAAGATATATGCGGTGGTTATTTTCTCAGAAGAAAAAGATGGCATATCTATACTATTAAAGTATTTCGGGTCACTTATGACTAGCGGGAGAATTGATCCCCCCGCGGACTTTGTGCGGCAACAGCGCCCCCCAAGGTAGGACCCTCTATGGGAGACTTCTTCTCCCGTTTGGAAGCTTCGTCTTCCGAATCCCCAGGCACAGTCCTTTTCCTCTTCTGGTCGTCTTCCTTCATGGAGATGCTCGCTCCCTCGGTTAGAATGGGCAGCGTTGGGGGCCCGCGTCCGCCCGTATTATCCTCCACAGTATCTTCCTTCAAGGGCTCCGGGCAAGGTGCGGTCTGGAGCATCTTTTCCAATACCGGATTTTCCAAACCCTCAGGGAGGGGGGCCGAACACCGAATCAACTTCGCCTTTGTTAGCCAGTCCTGGTCAAAAAGCGAACTCTCAGAAATAACTTCGTAACAAGGGAGAGATAGTATGTTCGGCCGGAAGATGCCTTACCTGTTCGGCGGCGCGGTTACTACTCAGGCCCACGTCCTCGATGATTTCCGGACACTCCACCTGAGGTCCAAAGAATGACTTGTACATCTCCTCGTGCGTCAGGCCGAGAAAATTTTGAATGACACGCGGTCCCTTGGGATTGAACTCCCACAGGCGAAGAGGTCGGCATTTGCAAGGCTGGACTTGACGAACCAGCATAACTTGTATTACCGCAACCAAACTGAAATCTCCATTGAAGAGATCTCGAATGCGGCTTTGCAGTATAGGCACGTCCTTGGCTGGACCCCAGCTCAGACCTCTGCTGATCCATGACATCAGTTGTGGTGGAGGGCCCGAGCGGAAAACAGGGGCGGCCGCCCACTTGGCACTTCTAGGAGCCGTGATGTAGAACCACTCCTATTGCCACAATTCAGACACCTCTAGGATGGAACCTTTGGGCCACGGAGCTCCCGTCATCTTGCGTATTGAGGCACCTCCACACGCTGCATGTTTCCCCTCGATCATCTCCGGCTTTACTTCAAAGGTCTTGAGCCATAGGCCAAAGTGAGGGGTAACCCGGAGGAAGGCCTCGCACACGACAATAAATGTCGTGATATGAAGAAAGGAGTCCGGAGCTAGATCATGGAAGTCTAGCCCGTAATAAAACATTAAACCCCTGACGAAAGGATCCAGAGCAAGGCCTAGACCTCGGAGGAAGTGGGAGACGAACACGACATTCTCGTTGGGTTCAGGGGTGGGGACGGCCTGCCCTCGGGGAGGCAGCCGATGCAAAATCTCGGTGGTCAGATATCTGGCCTCCCTCAACTTTTTGATGTCTTCTTCCGTGACGGAGGAAGGCACCCATCGGCCTTGAAGGCTAGATCCAGACATGACTGAAGGTTCGGAGCACCTGACCTGAACTTTGGGCGTTTGAGCTTGAGGTGGGGGAAGGATTCGATTGAGCATGGGAGGGAAAAATAAAAGCCTTATCCCTTTATAAATAGGGTGAATATCAAGCATCCTCTCCATGTCCGTTTGGACTTGCCTATAATCTAGGAGTCCTAGAAGCGGTTGGGTTACCCACGCCCGTATTGATGAGAATCCCGGAATAAGGGGACACGATCTCTGCTTTAACAAGACGTGCCAAGAAAACCTCCTCGCATGACATGCTAAGGTGGGATGATAAAACGACTCGGATAAAGGCTTGGCCGTGGTGTGTCACACTACGGAATACGTCAGCAGATTAGATTTGTGTAAATATTATTCTCTCTATGGCAATATGTGGAAACTTATTTTGCAGAGCCGGACACTACCTTTGTGTTCAAAATCTTCTATGAAATACTTGGAGGAGGAACCCGCCTTGCAATGCCGAAGACAATCTGCGCGCCGGACTCGTCATCATTGAACCCCGGTTCAGGGGCTACTGAGGGAGTCCTGGATTAGCGGGTGTCCGGATGGCCGGACTATACCTTCAGCCGGACTCCTGGACTATGAAGATACAAGATTGAAGACTTCATCCCGTGTCCGGAAGGGACTTTCCTTGGCGTGGAAGGCAAGCTTGGCTATACGGATATGAAGATCTCCTACAATTGTAACCGACTTTGTGTAACCCTAACCCTCTCCGGTGTCTATATAAACCGGAGGGTTTTAGTCCGTAGGACAACATACACAAAAACAATCATACCATAGGCTAGCTTCTAGGGTTTAGCCTCTCCGATCTCATGGTAGATCTACTCTTGTACTACCCATATCATCAATATTAATCAAGCAGGACATAGGGTTTTACCTCCATCAAGAGGGCCCGACCCTGGGTAAAACTTCGTGCCCCTTGCCTCCTATTACCATCCGGCCCAGACACACAGTTCGGGACCCCCTACCCGAGATCCGCCAGTTTTGACACCGACAGTGAGGTTTCAAATCGAATCCCCTCTCTTAGTGGTGGCTAAGTTATATTTATAGTGGCCTTGGTGCTTGATGTAGGGTAGGAACCCTAATCGGCCGATCTTTCAAGAATGGAGCGGATCCCGTGATGAACACGAAGAACATGAGGAGGGAAAAGAGGGGAAAAACACAAGGGGAACACAAGAGAACACTCAAAGCAACAAGAATGATTACACAAGTGCTAGATCCTCGAAAACACGATAGGAGATACAAGATCCAAAGTCAACAACAGACGATACAAAGGTAACCGGTCTTCTCCGTGAGGAGGTCTTGATGTTCTTCTCTGCAAGGAGGTCTTGAATCCAAAGGGATCTTCTCCGAAGAGGGGCCGCGATCTCTCTCGTGGAGTAGATCCGATGTGGATGAGCAATGCTCTATCTCTAAAATGAGCTAAACCAATGCTAACCCTAACTAGGAGGAGGTGGAGGAGTATATATAGTCTAGGTCCACAAAGGGGTAAGAGGGAGAGGGATACATGGGCCTCGGGCCCGAACACTATGCGCCTAGGTCCTCGTGCTTGGTGTCCTCGCCTTCTTGTCCATGGGCTTCCTCTTGGTTCCTGGTCAGCAATAGCACACATGTTTGAGGTAGTAGGCATGTCTCACATGTGGAAAGTGACGATTCAGAGAGGAGCGAGTTCACCTTGTGTCCGATGGGGTATACTTGAGGTCTCATCTTATGTTCTCCTGGGGCTTGGAGAGTAGTTAGAGTGTACATGGGGATGAACGTGGGATGCTCCGCATCATTTCCCCCCCTTGGGAATGATCCGACCTCAGATCGTGATCCTCATCACCATGGAAACAGTTGTCGCGGACGGACTTGTAATTGGACGGAGTTGAAGGCATTGTGCAATGCAAGTACTCCAAGGTGTCTCCGGTATGTGGTACATGCAAAATGAGCAAACACGAAGTACACTTGGAAATACAATGGTTAGCACACACAAAGTGTCCATCATAGAAGAATGAGTCCGTTCGGCAAGATTGTTTGTGACAAAGGGCATGAAGCTTATCAAGATGATATAGAAGGATATGCAAAGCATGCATGGGAACAATATGATTTGTAGTATGCACAAAGGTGTGGTGAATGTGATTAATGCAACCATTGTGCAAAATGATGTCATAATGGGACGGTGTATCAAAAGCATGAACATGGTAATTGGTGCTCAATGTGATGTGATCATGCAGTTAATGGTAGGCAATAATATCATGATGTATGAATATGCCATCAAGGTATATCACAACAAATTTGCTAAGGAAATGCACAAGCTCATATATCATGGATGACATGGGAATACAAGATGCAACAAGGCAATCATAATGTGAGTCAATCCATGCATAAGATGCAAATTTGTCATGTGTGTGAGATGTCCAATGAGCATGACATGTGTGAGCACAATCAAAAAATATGTAGGTGTTGGAGTACCAATGCTCGATGTCGTGGCATGAGTGGAGGTTCGAAGGTGCTTCCAATAAGTCCGAGCGCTCCTCAATGTGAAGGTCCATAGAGCCAATCTTCAATGTCACTCCTCCGTTCGCGATATGTACCATGTAGACAACAAGAAGGAAACAACAACGAAAGACTAACCCATCCAATATGCATATTTGAGGATGGCTCAAAGGGGAGGAGTTCACCTTTAGGAGATTCTCGCAAATGTTGGTGTTGCACATCATGTATGCCTTCACATGACAAAATTGTCTCATGATGGTATCACCTTGTGAATCCTTCAAAATAAAAGAACATGACAAACACTCGGAAAAACAAATGAGGTTAGCAGAGATGCAAAACCTATCATTCGTGTGGTAAACTACCCAACAAGTGGATGCATCATGCTCATCACAAGAAAGGACAAGGAAGCATTTCATAGTATGGAGGCATATGATGCGAGAACAACCAAATACAATAGGATCAAACAAGCAAGCATGCATCACAAGTAAAGTGTCCAAGTCTCCACGATCAATAGGCATAGATGCAATAATTGGAGGCAAGCAACAATGAACAAAATATATCATGTGAGAGGCATGAACATATACGTCATCAACCCAAGAAAGCAAGTAATAATGGAACATGGGTGATGCGACAAAGGAAGCAATCATAGCAATCAAGTGGTGTGAGCTAGTAGTGCGAAGATGCAACATACTAGAGGGAATCATAGCAAGTATTTCATGGGTGCAAATAGTGTGCATGAATAATTCACATGACATAGCACAAGCATGAAAGGATGATATGAGCAAAATAACATCAATAGCATGAGGCACATGATAAACATGGCAATAGCAACAATGATTTCCACCAAGCATGCAAATACACATGAGAGTAGCATAATGGTGAATCATGGGTAGATGCACGCAAGGGTCACAATTGCATGGTAAAGGCATAGAAGTAAGCATAGCATGCAAAGTGAACACGGTAAAATGAGCATGAAGCGACAAGTGGTATATAGCCCATAGCCGTGTGAGAGCCAAGTGAGAGAGATGCGCGTAGTCGTTGCGCGAAGAGAGCGGTGGGAAGGATAGTTCACGGGATCCCAAGTCATCTTTGCTCTCAAGAGCTCGTTTTGTCAACTCTTGGGATTAAGAGGTTGACGAGTATACGTGAGTACCTACACAAAACAAAGACAAAGGGAAAATTGTGTGTGCATGGTATATGTACACATCATCCATCATGATGTGCACGTGCTTGTGTTGGTTAGCACAAAATATCTAATGCTTGAATAAATGAGATGCGTGATATAGAAACATGTCATCCATCATGATAGGTTTGTTGTTATGTATAGCATAATGGAGACTCAATTTATGTAATGCATCATGGGAAATATCTAGAGCATTGTTATGCGTGGAATGCATATGGTGCAAGCAATTATGGGAATCATGCAAAGTACGGAATGCATCAAAATCTCCTAATATGTATGAGGAAACTATGGGGGTCTCCTCATGATCATTAATGGAAACATCACACGGAGAATATTGACAACATCCAAAACAAAGCATATTTGGTTCTATGTGATCATGGCATGTCATAGTAGATGAATTGCACAAATCATGTAAAGGAAGCATGGCTATATCATCACATGAAAAACAAAAGCCAATGAACATCATCTCGTCATCTATGCCATAAGTGCAAATGGGATTTATTTTAATGGGGTAAGCATAGTTACTATGTTGAGATTGAAATGATGCAATATGGGAGATCTCAGTCATAGCATATGACAAGTTCAAAGGATTATCAAACATGATGTGACCAATAGAATTTTCACATGATATCCTATGGAGCATAGCATCACAACTAGGCAAATCAACATGATCATCATCATATTCATCATAGATTGGTAAGTCATGACATGAAGAATTCATACTGGCATGAAGCATGTGAATAGGTGGATCAACATCATGCAAGCAATCATTGGTGAGATAGTCCACTAGTGGGACAAGAGAAGCACCATCACCTATGTTACCTTTGGAGCATCGCTCATGTGTTGTAGGTGAGGTGTCGAAGACTGAGTCATGGTCATCTTCATCTTGATGGAACCATGTGGGGGGTGCATCTTCTTCCACCATGGCCATCGTTGTCTCCATTGGAGGTATGGACTTGTCGAGGATAGGCGTGTCGTCATGTAGGAGACCTAGCACCAAACAAAACACATTCAGAGTAGAGGGTAAGTCGTTAGAAATCATAGTGGCCTCACATGCCGTGTCAACTACCTCACTCACTAAGTGTTGTGGCTCACTCGCTCCTAGTATGATGCTCTCACTCATATTGTTGGTGGAGTCACTCGCATGGCTCTCAACCTCACATAGAATGTGTGGCATGCTCTCAAGTGTGGGGCTAGTGGTGGTCACACTCATCCTCTCATAGGAAATTGTTGTAGGGTGGAACCCTAAGTGGAGATCTTTCACGAATTGGAGGGGGGATCCCCAAGAACAAGATGAACACAAGAGGGAAAACCAGAGGAAACACTCAATTGACTAGATCCAATCACACATATGCTAGATCCAAGAACATACAAGAGGTCAAAATGATTCAAGAACAACAAAGGAAAGATACAAGATACTAGTTCATCCCAATCCTATGAGGAGAGAGGTCTTGATGATCCTATGATGGGGATCCTTCCCACATGTGGGGGTCTTGATATCCATAAGTGGATCTTCTCCCTTAGAAGGACATGATCTCCTAGAGGAGTGGGTACACGGAGCAAAGCTCACATAATCATCTCATATGCTTTTCTATCCCTAACAAATGGTCTAGGTACAGAATATATAGGTGGCTAGAGGTGAGGGACGAGGTGGATGAAGAGGAGGCCCAGATAGCAATCACAGCCGTCCATCCTGTAGGGCCCGTGCGCATGGGGTAAGTTGGGCCCGTGCACACACAAGCCTGTGTGCACGGGGTGCTCCAGTGCCAGCTCCCTGTGTAGTCCGTGTGCACGGGGTCTTCGAGGCCTGTGGGCACGGGGTCGCCTGGGAGGTGCAGAGTTGATCTTGTTGCACTCCTTCTTCCTCCTTGTGGACTTCGGGTCCTTCTCCTTGGCCTCCGGGATGCTCCCCAACTTCTTGGTGCCGGTCGTCCTCGTACCTAGTGATGCAAAATGATCCATGGTGAGGTAGCAACCAAGTCCTATGGATATTCATGTAAATCTTGGAGAGGAGCGGGTTCACCTTAGGTTCGTTAGGTCCACTTGGGGCTTGAGGTGCAATGAAGGTGAACATGGTGACGCCCATAGGATGCTCCGCATCATCCCCTCCCCCTTGGGAAAGATTCGACCTTGGATCGTAAACCATATCACCATGGGAAAGAGATGATGTCGCCGTGTATAAGTTGACGATCACCAAGCATTCGTCCTCTTGTAGCTTGAAATGGGCACTCTCCAATGTCGCACCCTCTTGAAATTCCTTCAAAAGGAGCAAATATAACAAGCACTTGGAAAAACAAATGTGGTTGGCATTAGAGCAAAACCAAGCATTCGAGAGGTGATTAACCAAACAAGTGTTGTCATCACGCATAGCATATGGTGCAACAAAGGATTGTGACATGGCATGAAAGTACATAAATTGAGCGAAATCAAGGACATCATGGAAACAAGCATGTAAATGTGAGGTAGCGATGCAAATATGTGTGTCAAGAGAATAAGCATCTACCTAAAACTCATAGAAAGCATGCATAAGGCTCTCAACAAATGGTCTATGGTACGCATATGAAGCATTCACAACACCAAACATAATGAGATGTCTAAACACATGTGTCAAGTGCAAGACAATCCGAGCATAATGTGCATATGGTGGAGTGAAGATATCATGGAACTCAACTCAAAGGAAATAGAAATTGTTCATCATGTGTGAGGCAACCAAGTCAATCATGTGGTGAAAGCTAGTAGTGCGAAGATGCAACATACTAGAAGGGATCATTGCAATCATGTCATGTGTGCAAATGTTGGGCATGAATAATGCACATGACATATCACAAGCATGAAAATAAGAGATGAGCAAAATATCATCAATGTATTGGCAAGAGGGCATATGTAAATAGCAATGGGGCATAATGACTCTCCCAACACAACAAGCATCAAAAGCATTGGGCACAAAGAAATCATGGCAATAGCTACTAGGATCTCCACCAAGCATGCAAATACACATAGAAGTAGTATAATGATGAATCATGGGTAGATGCAAGCAAGGGTCACAATTGCATGGCAAAGGCATGGAAAGAGGCATAGCATGCAAAGTGAACACGAGAAAATGGGAATAACGTAACAAGTGATATATATAACCCATAACCTTGTGAGAGCCAAGTAGAAGAGATGTGCGTAGATGTTGCGCGAAGAGAATGGTAGGAAGGACAACCCAAGGGATCCCAAATCGTCGTTGCTCTCAAGAGCTCGTTTCGTTAACTCTTGGGATCGAGAGGTTGACGAGTATACATGAGTACCTACACACAACAAAAACAATGGGAAAATTGTGTGTGCGTGGTAGATGTACACATCATCCATCATGATGCGCACGTGCTTGTGTTGGTTAGCACAAAATATCCAATACTCAAATAAATGAGTTGCATGATATAGAAACATGTCATCCATCATGAGAGGTTTGTTGTTATGTATAGCATAATGGAGACTCAAAGGATGTAATGCATCATTCGCAATATCTAGAGCATTATGAGGAATGGTATGCATGTGGTGCACACAAGGGGTGTAATCATGTGAAACACAATAACTTTCATGGCATGGCATATGAGATGAATTGCACAAATTTTGCAAAGGAAGCATAGCAATATCATTGCAAGAGAAACAAAAGCCAATGACCATCATCTCGTCATCTATGCCATATGTGCAAATAGGATTTATTTTAATGGGGCAAGCATATTTACTATGTTGAGATTGAAATGATGCAATATGGGATATCTCACTCATAGCATATGACAAGTTCAATGGATTGTCAAACATGATGTGACCAAAAGAATTTTCGCATGATATCCTATGGATCATAGCATCACAACTAGGCAACTCAACATGCTCATCATCATATTCATCATAAATAGGTAAGTCATGACATGATGAAGTCGCACTAGCATGAAGTATGGTAATAGGTGTGTCAACATCATGCAAGCAATCATTGTGAATATAGTCCACTAGTGGGACAAGAGAAGCACCATCACCTATGTTACCTTTGGAGCATCGCTCATGTGTTGTAGGTGAGGTGTCGAAGAACCACTCGTTGTTATCTTCATCTTGATGGAACCATGTGGGGGGTGCCTCGTATTCCACCATAGCCATCATCTTGTCCATAGGAAGGACGAAGTCATCGAGGATCGGCGCATCATCATAAATGGGACCTAGCACCAAATGAGAACACACAATAGAGTTAGAGGTCAAGTCGTTAGAGTTGAAAGTGGCCTCACATGACTTATCAACTATCTCACTCTCTCTATATGGTGGTTCACTCACTCCCTCAAGGTAGGTGCACTCAAACTCACATATGGTGGAGTCACTCATCTCACTCAAGTGGTGGGGTTGTGGATCTCCTCACATGGGAGTTGTGGCAACTCGTCATATATGAGGCTAGTGGTGAAGTCACTCTCACTCTCAATATGGTGGCACAAGTCACTCAAGTCATCATATGTCGCCGTGGTCGAAGGGAAAATCCAATGCTCAACCATCTCCCTTGAGGGGCTTCTGAAGATGGAAGTGCCGCCCTCGCTTGTAGGTGATCGCCTTGGACTTGATGATGTCGAAGTAGGCGTACTCGTCGGACGTAGGCGAAGATGTCGTACATCAAAAGGCGAAGATGCCTTGATAACACTTGGCGAAGATGCCGAAGTGGTGGTAGTAGTCGTAGCTCCGTCTTGGTGGTGCTCGTCTCGTGATCTTATCTTGTACTCCTGAAGGTTTTGTTGACGGTGCCGCATGGTACTTGCATCTCGTGGCCGTAACGAATCCATGCGACTTGAGCGTCTCCGCCATGAGGATGACGAAGAGGAAGAATACTTCTAGTTGGCCCACACATGTCGGATGTCATCCAATTGTGGATCCAACTTGGTGTCGATGTAGTCCCTTGTCCGTGCTTCGTGTTGGTGAATGTCGACGGTGAGTCGCTCAATGCCTCCCATTGCTCGTTGTAGTACGAAGATGGGCGTTTTGGTGATGTAGTTGTTCGCGCCGTCGTTGTCGTGGAAGACCGGAGATGAAATGCCTTGCCTATCCATCACAAGACTCGAGCAAATGTGAGTGGAAGAAGGGAAAGAACTAGACCAATGTACCTTATCCAATGTTGAAGATGGATCAATGATCACTCAATAATGTAACAAGGAAATATCACAATTGGTACCGGATCTTGTCAATTCTCACACCTACACAAGTAAGGCTTATGGTGGAGCTCGGTGAGGATAGTGGCACAAAAATTTGATGCAAAAATGTTAGCAAGAGTCAATAATGTTGGAAAAGATTCACAAATTTGCAAGTGAAACAAGTAGACCAATAGCAATATGTGGCACACGGAAACACACACATGGATAGATAAATGGAGTCGTGCAACCAAGGAATGAGCACAAAATGTGGAATCCACAGAAAACGCTCGTGTTGCACAACTCAAGAGAGACGCTAGCACGATTTCTCAATAGGCGGATACGACACTTGTGGCCTATAAGATGCAAAATGTGTGAGCCTTCTATCCCAAGTATGATATGTGTATGATGTTCCGGTGTTTCACATACGATGATCCAAGATGATCAATATGGTAGTGTGGTATGCAATGTGGCGATGCTATGGCTCTTTCTTACAAGCTTCTTTGCTCTCTTTTTGCTTAAAAGCTTATTCTCTGTCTTTTTTTGATATGGCCACTATGCGAAATGCACAAACCAAGATAGTGATTTTGTATATGCGGGAACAATCTTGTGACACAAGAGATGATATGATGCCAAGATGATACCAATATGATATGATATGTATGCAATGGAAGGTACGGATCACTAATGTGCACAAGTAACGTTGCCGGCAATACTCAAATGGCTAGTCTCGATAGGCAAGTGACGCAAAATGGGCTAAGGGGTTAACAATGTAATTGCAAGAATGTACAATGATGGGATACCACAATACCAAGATGATATAGAGGTTACCGTTCTTGCTTACGGTTATGGTCTCAAAATGATGAAGTGGTCAATGTCGATGACGACCTCGTGGCGATGGTCTTGATGTAGATACCAAGATGATGTAGACCCGTCCCTAAGTAGCCGAAACACCTTAGGAAACGGTAAAAACCGCAAACTCAAAATCTCATACGAAAAAGGTCAAATGGTGGAAGCGGAGATGGCAATGCGGAAGTGGTGGTGGTTGATGAAGAAGCGACCGTCCCTAAGTAGCCGAGACACCTTAGGAGACTCAAGTCACCACTCAAACAACCACACATGCTATATGGAGCAAAAAGGGTTAGGTTGCGAAAGGCTATGGTGGTTTTGCGGATGATATGGTGGAGGGCCTAGGAAAAGATGCCGAGATGTAAAACATTTTATGGAGTCAAATGGCGTTGGAACCTATCTAGGTGGATGGGGATGTCAATAGCTACTCACTGAGCTAAAGAATGCAAAAATCGGACTCCAGATGTGGAAGTTATGGCCGAAACGGTGAAGTTCACACGGCTACTGTAGGGGGGTCGCGCGCACGGGGTCCAAGGCCCGTGGACACGGGGTCCCGTGTGCATGGTACACGTACTGAGGGCACAGGGTCACCTGGGACTACGCGGGGGCCTGTGGGCACGGGGTAGGTGGAAATTTCATGATTTTCTTGTCAAATTCGAAGGGGGGAAGAAAAAATTTGGGTATGGGGACGCAAGAGGGGGTAGATCTACTTGCTATACATCAGATCCATGGATCAAAATCAACAAAAACTCACAAGAAACTTCAAATCACAAAAAAATTGTATGGCTCTTTTTCTGGGGATTTTCGAAATTGGGCAAGAACAAGCAAAATTAGGCTAGAAAACGAAGAAGGGGGGCTCCAATTTCGTGAGAAACGATGGATCTGCTACCAAGATTTTGAATGGTGGAACCCTAAGTGGAGATCTTTCACGAATTGGAGGGGGAATCCCCACGAACAAGATGAACACAACAGGGAAAACAAGAGGAAACACTCAATTGACTAGATCCAATCACACATATGCTAGATCCAAGAACATACAAGAGCTCACAATGATTCAAGAACAACAAAGGAAATATACAAGATACTAGTTCATCCCAATCCTATGAGGAGAGAGGTCTTGATGATCCTATGATGGGTATCCTTCCCACACGTGGGGGTCTTGATATCCACAAGTGGATCTTCTCCCTTAGGAGGACATGATCTCCTAGAGGAGTGGGTACAAGGAGCAAAGCTCACATAATCATCTCATATACTTTGCTATCCCTAACAAATGGTCTAGGTACGGAATATATAAGTGGTTGGAGGTGAGGGACAAGGTGGATGAAGAGGAGGCCCAAACAGCAATCACAGCCATCCATCCTGTTGGGCCCGTGCGCACGGGGTGCTCCAGCGCCAGCTCCTTGTGTAGTCTGTGCGCACAGGGTCTTCGTGGCCCGTGGGCACGGGGTCGCCTGGGAGGTGCATAGTTGATCTTGATGCACTCCTTCTTCCTCCTTATGTCCTTGGGGTCCTTCTCCTTGGCCTCTGGGATGCTCCCCAACTGCTTGGTGGCAGTCGTCCTCGTACCTAGTGATGCACAATGATCCATGGTGAGGTAGCAACCAAGTCATATGGATATTCATGTAAATCTTGAAGAGGAGCGGGTTCACCTTAAGTCCGGTAGGTCCACTTGGGGCTTGATGTGCTATGAAGGTGTACATGGTGATGTCCGTAGGATGCTCCGCATCAGAAATGCTCTCAATGTCACATGTGGCGGAGTCACTCATGTCACTCATCTGGTGGTGGCTCTCCTCACATGGCAATTGGGGCATCTCGGCATATGTGGGTGTCGGAGGGATGCAGGTGCAAATGCCTCTATGCTCAATCCTGTCGTGGTCGTAGCCATGGATGAAGGCCGAAGATGGCACATCATCACTCTCCTCTAAGACTGAAGATAAGGTCTCATGTGCGGTCTCGTAGCTTGACTCGGAGTGTGAGTCCAATATGGGCGCCGTCTTCATGTTGTTGAAGAGGTTCTCGCTCGTCGCCATGGTCGAAGGCGATGCCCTAGCTCGACCGTCTTGTCGCCGTCTTGTTGTTGGAGGCCCATATGATGTGGCACCTCGTAGCTCGTCTCCATGACCAAAGGGAATTTCCCATGCTCGGCCATCTTCCTTGAGGGGCTTCCGAAGATGGAAGTGTCGCCCTCGCTTGTAGGTGGTCGCCTTGGACTTGATGAAGTCGTTGTAGGCATACTTGTGGGAAGTAGGTGAAGATGCCGTACGTCCAAAGGCAAAGATGCCTTGATAGCACTTGGCGAAGATGCCAAAGTGGTGGTGGTAGTAGCCATAGCGCCGTCTTGGTTGTGGTCATCTCGCGGTCTTCTCTTTTGCTCATGAAGCGTAAATTTGGCGTGAAGTAGGGCTTGTTGGGACTTGTGCATTTGCGCTTGGTGAGCATCTTCATGATTATGTTGATGTTGTCGCACTTGAGCTCGTAGTAGATGTCGTTCGTCGTCGTTGTGCACATGTTGCTTGGAGGTGACTTGCCCTTCATGAGGAGGTGGATCACGAATGTGATGGTGGTCACCATGGAGATGTGGACGTGGAAGACTTGCGCTTGCATCATTTTTGCGCTCCGAAGACTTGTGACTTGAACGTCGCCGCCTTGAGGATGATGAAGGGGAAGAACAGTTGATCAACGAGGTCTGAATCTCCTCCATCCTTGCATCTTGCTCCTCCTTCTGTGCGGAAAGCTTGTTGTCGATGTAGTCCCTTTTCCTTGCTTCGGAGTGATGAATGTTGATGGAGAGGTTCTCGATGCGCTCTCGCAATCTTGATTGTGCGCCTTGCATTTCTCGTTGTAGATCGAAGATTGACGCTTTGGTGATGTAGTTGTTCACGCTGTCGTTGTTTTGGAAGACAGGAGATGAAATGCCTTGCCTATCCATCACTCCAAGAGAAAAATGTGAGTGGTAGAAAGAGAAGAACGAATACCAAATGTACCTTGACCGAAGTTGAAAGTGGATCAATGATCACTCCAATGTGGACAAGGAAATAGTACAACTGGTATCAATTCTTGTCGGTTTCTCACACCTACACAAATAAGGCTTATGGTGGAGCTCGGTGAGGATAGTGGCACAAAAATTTAATGCAAAATGTTAGCAAGAGTCAATAATGTTGAAAGAGATTCACAAATTCACAAGTGAAACAAGTAGACCAATAGCAATATGTGGCACATGGAAACACACACACGGATAGATAAATGGGGCCGTGCAACCAAGGATGAGCACAAAATGTGGAATCCACGAAAAACGCCCGTGTTGCACAACTCAAGAGAGATGCTAGCACGATTGCTCAATAGGCGGATACGACACTTGTGCACAACCTATAAGATGCAAAATGGATAACTTTCTATCCCAAGTATGCTATGTATGTATGGTTCCTGGTGTTTCTCACAAGGTGATCCAAGATGATCTTATATGAAATGTGGTATGATGCTATGGCTATTGCTTAGAAGCTTCTTTGCTCTTTCTCTTTTGCTTAAAAGCTTATTCTTTTTTTGTATGGCCACTATGCGAAATGCACAAACCAAGGTAGCAATTGGGTATATACGGGAACAAACTTGTGGCACACGAGATGATATGATACTGATATGGTATGGTATGTATGCAATGTATGGTGTAGATCACTAATGTGCACAAGTAACGTTGCTGGCAATACTCAAATGGCTAGTCTCGATAGGCAAGTAATGCAAAATGGGCTAGGGGTTAACAATGCAAAGGCAAGGGAATATACAATGGAGGTTACCGTCCGTGTCGATGATGAGTGGCGGTGATCTTGATGGAGATACCACGATTATGGAGACTCGTCCCTAAGTAGCCGAAACACCTTAGGAAACGGAAAAACCACGAACTCAAAATCTCAAATGTCAAATGGTGGTAGCAGGAATGCGGTGGTGGTTGCAGAAGCTCAAAGGGATTGCGGAAATGCAATGATGTGTTTTCGAGTACGCAATGCGGAAATGGAGGGTAAGGTGGTGGACTATACATGGTGTCGGAGTTGGAAGCATGGTCCCTAAGTAGCCGAAACACCTTAGGAGACACAACTCACAACACAAACAAAATTGGGTTAAGTCGGTGTGGAAGAAGTGTATGGTTGGTAAGCCTATGCGGAAGTGGTGGTGATGGTTGATGAAGAAGCAACCATCCCTAAGTATCCTAGACACCTTAGGAGACTCAAATCACTCCTCAAGCAACCACTAATGCGATGGGGATCAAAATTGGTTAGGTTGTGGAAGTCGGTGGTGGTGTAGCGGATGATGTGGTGGAAGCCCTAGGGAAAGATGCCAAAATTCCAAATATTTGATGGAGTCTAATGATCTTGGTGGTATTTTTATGGGAAGGAGGATGTCAAGAGCTTTTCAACAAGCTAAAGAACGCGAAAACGTACTCCGGATGAATTAGTTATGGACAAAACCAAAATCAGACGAAGTGGGAATCTACAGGTATCGGACGTCCGGTAATGGACGGTCGTCCGGTCGCCGGACATTCGGTCGGGTCGGAAATCCGCTAATTACAGCTCGGGTTAGGGGTTCCGGTCATCCAGTAAGGTCGGATGTCCGGTGCTTCTTGGGTCTCCGGACGTCCGGTAAAATGACGGTCGTCCGGTGGGTCTGGGTCAACGCGAGATGCGAGTTTCGGGACGCGATTTTGGGCGGAATTTGGGGATTTGGGGGTCAAAATAGAGGGGATTTCATGCATGAAAGATGGGGAAACTTGGGGAGATGCTAGATCCACTTGAAACCAAGCAAATCTACTGATGAAATCCAACAAAACTTCGTTAAACCAACAAATCACAAAAAATGGGGCTATTTTTGGTGGCGATTTTGGAATTTAGGGAAGAACACAACAAAATTAGGCTAGAAAACAACGAGGGGAGGCTCCGAAATCATGATCAATGTGGCTCATGATACCGAGATGATGTAGGGTAGGAACCCTAATCGGCCGATCTTTCACAAAAGGAGCGTATCCCGCGATGAACACGAAGAACACGAGGAGGGAAACGAGGGGAAAACACAAGGGGAACACAAGAGAACACTCAAACCAACAAGAATGATTACACAAGTGCTAGATCCTCGAAAACACGATAGGAGATACAAGATCCAAAGTCAACAACGGACGATACAAAGGTAACCGGTCTTCTCCGTGAGGAGGTCTTGATGTTCTTCTCCCCAAGGAGGTCTTGAATCCAAAGAGATCTTCTTCGAAGAGGGGCCGCGGTCTCTCTCATGGAGTAGATCCGATGTGGATGAGCAATGCTCTATCTCTAAAATGAGCTAAACCAATGCTAACCCTAACTAGGAGGAGGTGGAGGATTATATATAGTCTAGGTCCATGAAGGGGTAAGAGGAAGAGGGATACATGGGCCTTGGGCCCGAACATTGTGCGCAGAGAGGTACCAGACGTCCGCTGAGGACCAGTCGTCCGATGGCTCACGGGCGGCCGAACGTCCGGTAGACGTCGGATGTCCGCTCGATCTAGCTCGGACGCTGGAGTGCTGGATTTCTGGAGGTGGCCGGTCGTTTGGTCGCCGGTCGTCCGCTGGCGTCGGACGTCCGCTCAATTGGCTCGGGTGCGGGATCGATGGTCATCCGGTCTGGGCCGGCCGTCCGGTGGGTCTTCAGGCGCCGGATGTCCGGACCCGACCGGTCGTCCCGTGGCTGGATCTTCTTCTGCAGCGCTTCTTCTTGTTCCCCGCGCTTGGTGTCCTCGATTTCTTGTCCATGGGCTTCCTCTTGGTTCCTGGTCATGCATAGCACACATGTTTGAGGTAGTAGCCATGTCTCACATGTGGAAAGTGACGATTCGGAGAGGAGCGAGTTCACCTTGTGTCCGATGGCGTATACTTGAGGTCTCGTCTTATGTTCTCTTGGGGCTCGGAGAGTAGTCGGAGTGTACATGGGGATGAACGTGGGATGCTCCGCATCAGTGCTCTTCCTCAAAACAAAGGCGGGAAGGGATCCCATAGTGACCAATTTGAAAAGGGACAAGTAGTACATCTTATCCTGACAAAAGGTGGTCTTCGTCTATAAAGCCTCTGGTCGTGACGCTACGGTGGGCTAGGTGATGAAATCTGTCCTACCATCCTGGCGGTCTTGGTCTTGCTTCATGGGAATGGAAACCTTTGGCTGATTCCCCGGGACCCTGCGTCTGTGCTTGCCTCCTTAGCACCAAAGAGGATACATACTCCTCTGCGCCCGCTGGCGCCCGCCTAGCCTTGGTCGTCATGGCTAGCATCACGTCAACCTCATGAGGTGATCACCTGCATAGAAATCTCTGCTGCTAAGGAGCCAGCCCGGGGAGGCTGCTCCTTCCGGAGGTCTTGATGTCACCCGGCTCGCGATGCTTGGCCCCTTGCAAGGGTCTTGTCTTGGAGGTGTCATAGGTGGGCAGTACCAGGCCATCGATGGAGCCACGCCATGGGCCGTAGGTAGGCAAGTCTGGGTACCCTGGTTCCCAGAACACTGACAGTAGCCCCTGGGCCCAAGGCACGCTCGGACATGGCTTCAAGGCGAAGCCAAAGGGCAAGGGCGGAGTGACGCTGGCCTCGATCGCCTGCGGACCGAGTCGACACATGGCGCTTGATGGGCCGCGGGCGTCTCGACTTTCTCATGCTGCCTCGGCAACTTTCCGACTTGACAACTACCTGATGCATGCAGAATGGCCATCATTGCCCGGGGCGTTAGTGGCCTAGGGTTGCCCTTCCCTTGGCTATGAATGGGGCGGGGGCAGAGCCCCCAGCCCATCTCCATCTTCTCGCCACTCGCTCCTCCTTCTCCCTCTTCGTCCTGCCGTCTTGCCAGAGCGTCCATGGCGCTAGCGATGAGGCTCTCTGCCGCTGAGAAGGGAAAGGATCCCAAGGAAGGACGGGGCTCGCTGCCGCCCAAGAAAGGCCACGGTCACACCAGAAAGTACGCCGCAATGCCAACGGTGGCTCCTCTAGGGCGCAGGCACACCACTTTTGATGCAGGGTGGAAACCTAATCAGCCGATCTTTCATGAAAGGAGCAGATCCCGCTAAGAACACGAAGAACACGAGGGGGAAAACGAGGGGAAACACAAGGGAAAACATGAGAGAATCACTAAACCAACACGAAATAGTCACACATGTGCTAGATCCTCGAGTACATAAGAGATCACATGATCCACGGACAACTAAGGATGATACAAAGATAGTCGGTCTTCTCCGTGAGGAGGTCTTGAATCCACAAGGGGATCTTCCCTTAGAGGGGTCTTGAATCCAAAGTTTTCTTCTCCGAAGAGGGCCACGGTCTCTCTCATGGAGTAGATCCGATGTGGATGAGCAATGCTCTATCTCTAAATATGAGCTAAACCAATGCTCACCCTAAAATGTAGGTAGCAGAAGAGTATATATAGTCTAGGTGGGCGAAGGGGTACACGGGCCTCAGGTCCTTACACTATGCGCACATAGGGGAGGCCGGACGTCCGGGCGTTCGCGGAAGGCCAGATGTCCGGGTTGGGGTGGCCGGATGTCCAGGCTGGAGGCGCTGGCCTTGTTGCTCTTTGGTTGAGTGGTGTCCGGATATTCGGGCTTGAGGGCGGATGTCCGGGCTGGGGCCGGATGTCCGAGGCCTGTAGATGCTCGACCGCGGGATGCTGCTATAGTTGAAGTCTCCAGCGGCCGGGTGTCTGGGTCCTGGAGCTGCCTTCTTCTCCTCCCGGCGTTCCTCTTCATCCATGGACTTGGCGGCTTGTCCATCTTCACGTGCATCTTCGGGAGGGTCCTCTTGATACCTAACCATGCATAACATCTCAGACTTAGGTAGTAGCCACGTCTCGAGAGGATCATATGTAATATCACAAAGGAGAGAAGTCACCTCGGTGTCGAGAGCTCTAGCTCTAGCTCGAGTCATGGGTCCTCTTGGCACTTTGTGAGACGATGGTGGGTCCATGGGGATGATCGTAGGATGCTCCGCATCATCTCCCATCCCTTGGGGAAGATCCGACCTCGGATCGAAATCCTCATCACCATGGTAGGGCGAGAGATCTTTGACGTTGAAGATGTCGCTCACGGAGTACTTGTCGTGCAGGAGGTCGATCTTGCAGGCGTTGTTGTTGTAGCGTTCAAGTACCTTGAAGGGTCCATCCGCTCATGGTCGAAGTTTGGATTTGTGTTCGTGGGGGAAGCGGTCCTTGCGAAGGTGTAGGCACGCAAGATCTCCAATGTTGAATACCATGGGGTGCTTGTTGATGTTGCGCTTGGTCGCAAGTCGTTGTACTTGGCGCTCGATGGTGTGCCGTGTATCTTCATGCACCTTCTTGAGATGGTTGACACGTGCACTTGCGTCCATATTGATGCGCTCTTGTAGTGGTAGAGGAAGAATGTCCCATGGGGACAAAGGGTTGAATCCGTAGACGACCTCGAAGGGGGACTTGCCGGTTGTTGAGTGTCTTGCGCGGTTGTAGGCGAACTCGGCGATAGTTAGACACTCCTCCCACTCCTTGATGTTATTCTTGATTAGCACTTGAAGTAGAGCGGAGAGTGTGTGGTTGGTCACCTCCGTTTGGCCATAGGTTTGAGGATGGTAAGACGTGGAGAAGAGTAGCTTGATTCTGAGCTTGGCGCATAGGGTCTTCCAGAAGTAGCTTAGGAACTTGACATCGCATTCCGAGACAATCGTCTTTGGCACTCCATGTAGACGCAATATTTCCTTACAAAAGAGATTGGAAACATGTGAAGCATCGTCTATCTTGTTGCAAGGAATGAAATGTGCCATCTTAGAGAATCGGTCCACAACGACAAATACTGAATCCTTTCCATTTCTAGCCGTAGGCAATCCAAGTAGAAAATCCATGCTAATATCTTCCCGTGGTTGATATGGAATTGGGAGAGGCATGTAAAGGCCATGGGATTGAGCTTTTGCCTTAGCTTTGTGACATGTAGAGCATCGGTTGGTGAAGCGGTTTACGTCACGAAACATCTTGGGCCAATAGTAGTTCTTTGAGAGCGTAGCGAACGTCTTGTTGCGTCCAAAATGTCCCATTAATCCTCCTCCATGAGATTCCTGCAAAAGCAACAAACGAAGAGAAGACTCGGGGATGCAAGGTTTGTTAGCTCTCATAAGATATCCATCTTTGATGTAATAGTGTTCCCAAGATGTATGTGTCAAACATTTGGCATAAGGAGTAGCAAAGGCAGGATCATGCTCATACAAGTCTTTTATATGCGGGAAAGGGCATCCGCCACAACGTTTTCCTTACCTTTAATGTACTAGATGACATAAGGAAAAGACTCAATAAATTCACTCCATTTAGCATGACGCTTGTTCAACTTGGTTTGACCTTTAGGGTACTTGAGCATTTCGTGATCGGTATGAACGATGAATTCATGAGGGCGAAGATAGTGTTCCCATTCGTGCAAAAAGCGCACTAAAGCATACAACTCTTTGTCATAGATGGGATAATTGAGTTGCTCTCCGGAAAGTTTCTCACTAAAGTAAGATATGGGGCGCTCCTCTTGCGTTAACACACCTCCTATGCCATTACCACTAGCATCACAATGAATCTCAAAGGGCTTGTCAAAGTTGGGTAATGCAAGCATGAGAGCATGAGTAAGCAAATTCTTAAGCTCATTGAAAGCGGTATCTTGGGATGGTCCCCAAACAAAAGGCACATGTTTCTTGCTCAAAGCATGCAATGGCGAAGCAATGGTGCTAAAATCTTTCCCAAAGAGACAATAGAAACCCGCAAGGCCAAGAAAACTTCGCACTTGTTGCAAGTTGGTTGGTTGAGGCCAAGTCTTAATAGCATTTATCTTGGACTCATCTACATGAACACCCTTAGAAGAAACAACAAAACCCAAGAAAACGAGCTTTAACGCCGAAAAGGCACTTTCCATGTTAGCAAAGAGATGCTCGTTTCGAAGAGTTTGGAAAACCGTTCGAACATGGGTGACATGATCTTGAAGAGATTAGCTATAAACAAGAATATCATTGAAGTAGACCACAACAAACACACCAATGTAAGGGCGAAAGACATGATTCATAAGACGCAGAAAAGTACCTGGTGCTTCCGATAGACCCATAGGCATAACTAACCACTCATACAACCCAAACTTGGTTTTGAAAGCGGTTTTCCATTCATCACCCTCATGTATGCGGATTTGATAGTAACCACTTTTAAGATCGACTTTGGAAAATATAGTGGCACCACTAAGTTCATCAAGCATATCATCAAGGCGTGGAATGGGATACCTATAGCGAATGGTGATAGCGTTGATAGATCTACAATCGGAGCACATGCAAAAGCTACCGTCTTGTTTTGGCACAAGAATGACTGGGATGACACAAGGGCTCAAACTTTCACGCACATGTCCATGGTCTATGAGATGCTTTACTTGCCTTTGTATTTCTTTGGTTTCTTCAGGGTTGACATGGTAGGGAGCTTTGTTCGGAAGAGGTGCTCCAGGGATGAGGTCAATGCGGTGCTCGATGCCTCGTGGTGGAGGTAGCTCGTCGGGGAAAACATCTTGAAATTCTTGCAAAAGAGAAGACAACACTAAAGGTAGAGCGTGAGAGGTGTTAGCGTTTGGTGCATTGTCCTTGCACAAAAGGACATAGTGTAGGACACTAGATGGGTTCTCACACACTCCTCTTATCTCACTTTTGGTGGCAAATAGGACTAAGTTCTTCTTTTCGCTCATCATGGAGGCGCTCGATTTGGGCTTGTGGCGCTCACTCTCTCTTTGGTGGTCTCTCTCTCACTATTCTCTCCATGATGGGTGGCTTGCTTGTTGGCGATCACTTGGCTTGGAGACATGGGGCGAAGTACGTACTCCTTTCCTTTCATCTTTAAGATGTAGTGGTACGTTCGGCTGTTGTGGATGACACCTTTATCAAATTGCCATGGGCGTCCAAGAAGAAGGTGGCAAACGGTAATTGGAACGATGTCGCACTCCAAATTGTCTTTGTAAGCACTAATTTTGAAGGAGACTTGTACTCGATGCTCGACTTGGATAGTGCCGGAGTCGCTAAGCCATTGAACTTTGTAGGGATGTGGATGCTTCGTCTTGGGTAATTGGAGCTTGGAGCAAAGTTCTTCACTTGCGAGGTTATGACAACTCCCTCCATTGATGATGACCTTGATGGATCTTCCATTGATGCCGGCCTTGGTGTGGAATATGTGGCATCGTTGGTCTTCTTCTTGTTGATGTTGAAGGGTAAATACCTTGTAGACAACAAGAGCGTGACTTGAATCTTCATGGCAAAAGACTTGTTCTTCTTCATTGTTCACTTGCCGGTGCATGGCGACTTGCTCAAGGGCGTCCATTTCTCCTTCACTCATTGAGTCAAAAGTGTCATCGTCGTTGAGGATCATGGTCCGCTTGTTGGTGCACTCCTAGGACTTGTGGCCGCGGCCTCCGCATGTGAAGCATTTGAAGGAACTCGTCTTGACGGTCTCATCGGTTGGAGTAGATGATGATGAATCTCTCGGCTTGAAGTTGCTCGTTGCAAGAGGATGACTTGGAGTTGACGAAGCTTTCTTGGAACTCGACTTGTCGATGTTGCTTGTAGAAGGCTTGGTAGACGGTGTTGGAGTCATTGAAGCTTGGGTGTTGGAGACGCCATATGACTTGGATGAGAACTTGGCATACTTGTAATCGTCTTGAACTTGACGTTCTGCTTTGGTAGCTTGATGCACTAGCTCAATGAGGTTCGAGTATGGTTGGAAGTCAGCGATCTTCTTGATAGGATGGTTGAGTCCATTCGAGAAACATGCCATTGTTTGCTCATCATCTTCCATGACGTTGGCTCTTATGATGGCAATCTCCATCTCCTTGTAGTACTCTTCAAACGCTCTTGGTTCCTTGCTTGAGTAGTTGGAGTTTCTTGAAGAGATCGCGGTTGTAGTAGGTAGGCACAAAGCATGCTCTCATGACATCCTTCATTTGCGCCCACGTAGTAATGGGTGGTTCACCTCTTGCCTCACGGCGCTCGATGATTTGTTCCCACCAAATGAGGACATAGTCTTGAAAATCAAGGGATGCCATCGCGATCTTCTTCTCTTATTCATAGTTGTGTAAGTGGAAGATTTTGTCGACCTTCAATGCCCATGAAAGGTACTCTTCGGGGTCGTTGCTTCCATTGAACTTGGGCATGGTGAACTTTAGCTTGCCGTAGCATTGCTCTTCATTGTGTTGGGGTCGAGGATGATGACGCCCATATTGTTGATGATTGTCAAACTCGTTGTGCTCTTGGCGAGGAGGGTTGTCAACCTCATGTTGCTCTTATCGTGGAGTATTCCCATTGTCTTCATGCTGTTGGTGAACTTGTGGAGGAACTTGTCGAGCTTGACGTTGCACTCGTGCTTGATGTTGTTGTTCGTGAGCTTCTTCGCGAAGTGCTTCTTCATGTTCATGATCTTGTCGGCCTCGGTTGGCTACGACTCGACTTGAATCTTGGAGGGATTGTGGTGCCTCAAGTGCTTGAGCATCTCGCAATCTTTGCGCTTGACGTTGTGCCTCGGCATCTTGTGCTTCTTGGTGTAGACGCGCTCGCTCTTCCTCTTCATGTTGGTGTTGGCGTTGCCATTCTCGTGCTAGCACAAAAGCCGCTTGGGTTTGATGTTGTCGGTGCTCTTGAGAGTCGGTGTCGTGTAGAGGATTGAGGCTTGCTTAATGATCGTTGCTTGCGGCACGTCGAAGAGTGTTCGATGTCGGTGTACTTGAGCCGGAGAGGGTGAAGTCGGAGTGCCGACTTGAGCGGGTCCGTCTTGATGAGGATGAAGTGGAAGAAGAGCGGTTGAGCAACAAAGCGTGAATCTCGTCCATTCTTGCGTCATTCTCTTGCTTGTGATCGTCGAGCTTATGGTCAAAGTAGTCCCTTGTACTTTGCTCGGAGAGTCGCAAGTCGGCGACGAGGTTGTCGATGAGTTCACCCATTGCTTGTTGCTCTAGATGCAAAGCACGTTGTGCACCAAAGAGGTGGCTCTTGGTGATGTAGGAGTTCATGTCGTCGTCATGCTCAATGAAGAGTGGGTTGGTAGAAGTACTTGGCCTATCCATCATTCCAAGAGAAAAATGTGAGTGGTAGAAAGAGAACAACGTATACCAAATGTACCTTGACCGAAGTTGAAAGTGGATCAATGATCACTCCAATGTGGACAAGGACATAGCACAATTGGTACCAATTCTTGTCGGTTTCTCACACCTACACAAGTAAAAGCTTATGGTGGAGCTTGGTTAGGATGGTGGCACAAAATTTGATGCAATTGTTAGTGAGCTTCAATAATGTTGGAAAAGATTCGCAAGTTTGCAATGCAACAAATAGACCAAGCAATGTAAAGTACACAGAAACACACACGCAAAAAGATAAGTGGGGTCGTGCAACCAAGGATGAGCCAAAATGTGGAATCCACAAAAATGCTCTTGTTGCACAACACTATAGAGACGCTAGCACGATTGCACGATAGGCGGATACAAAACTTGTGCACAAACTACTTAGCAAAAATGCAACGACTTCTATCCCAAGTATGCTCTATGCAAGGTGTTTCTATGATATGATCCAAGATGATCTAGTATGACAATCTTAATGATGTATCATGCTATGGTTCTTGCTTAAAAGCTCTTTGCTTATCTTTCCCTTCTGCTTAAAAGCTTGGTTGGCTCTTTGTTGTTTGAGCTCTTTTCTCATGCAATGCTTCACAAACCAAGATAGCAATTGTTTATGCAATGACAACCTTGTGACACAAGAGATGATACCAAGATATGCAAAAATGATGTTGATGAGGACATCAATACCATTGTTACACCCACAACCCCTGCTGCTATACATACTGGACCAATTACTAGAGCTCGAGCACGCCAATTAAATTACCAGGTACTTTTGTTTCTTGGTAATGATTCTAATGTTCATGAGAATATGATGCTTCCTAAATTGGATACATTTATTTTGCTTACAAATGAAGGGCCTAGCTTGGACAAGAAATATGAACCTTGGAGCAAGTTCAAGCATGGAGGTGATGGCGTGCACAAGGGGAACAAGAACGGAGTTACAAGTGATGATTCCAGGACTTTGAAGCCAGCAAAATGAGTGCATGAAGCCTTGGACGAAATATACAAGATGGCACTTCATAAATTTCGTCCAAAGGCTATCCTAGGTGCTGCGTCACCTTATTTTTGGCCAGGCCCATGTAATTTCGAAATACTTGATTATAGGTTGTTTTTAGAGTCAGTATGTGTGGGGAAACAAGAGTTAGGGTCGGTTTAGGACACCTCCACCAAGGGCCACAAAATCCCCCCCTCTCTCCTCCATATATACAGCCCTTAGGGCATCATTTAGACTTTGGGTTTTGTTTAGATTAAAGTTTGCCATAGCTGCAACTTCGCGTACTTCGTTTGTGTTCAATGACCAGACAAAGACGTCACAGAACTCCACCTTTGATCAATAAATATTTCCTCTTATATTCACAATATCCAAAATGCAATCTTAGTTTCTTGCTTGTTCTTCGTTTGCCTGCAGGAAATAGACCTTCGTGGTCAGGTTGATCGTGCTCCGGCGTGGTCAATAACCTCTCGGAGTTGGTTTAGTGATTGCTAAGGCGTGACGTCCTCGCAGGATCGTAGTCGGCTCGTCAAAGTCGACTTCCTCCAAAATGATAGCCACCATCTCATTGAAAGACGGGACACCTTTGCCTCTATCAAGTGGTATCACATTTCTAGGTTGCTCGGTGATATTTTATAGTTTTTTATAGTTTAGATCGAGTCTGTTCTTCATACCTACAGTCCACGAAAAAGCCAAAAAAATTAGGGTTAGTTCATCATATCCGAACCAATCTGAGACTTTGCATAATCTTTTTAGGGTTTTGCATTGTTGAATTTGCGGTTGCATCATCGTGTCTAGTTGCTGGTCTTAGTGTCTAGTCCTTTAGAAAAAATTCTGGCTAGGGAGTTTTTAGAAAATTTGTAGACTTTTTGAAAAAAAATTGTTGCGGAGCAAAAAATAGAGGAAAAAAAGTGAAAAAAAAAGAATAAAAAATCGGACCGTGCTCCTCCCTTGTTTACGTGCGGCGTCGTGATTTTGTTAGTGTTCTAGGCTCGCGTCTCTAGCACGGTCTAGCCTAGGACCAGCACAGTACCATCATTGAGCGTTTATTCAACTTTGCATCTCTGAATTGATTATTGCTGACCCTTTTTGCTACCATATTATAAGCCTTCCCAGTTCCACATACAATTACGTCGTGTGTTTGACTCTCCCTAGTAATCTCTCTATCCAAGCTTTGAGAGTTTTGACTACGACGGTTGCCGATCACTGCCTGCTGCTGGGTAAGAACTGGTAAGAATTTGAGATTTGCTTGACGGATTTGTGACACCCACCACCACGTCTTGTTAGTAGTCTGTAGGATCATATTCTTATGTGTTTCTATTGCTGCTAACCATTGCATGATCGCAAGCCGATGACACTGACTGGGAGAACATGACGAATAAGGAGTTGCATGATAAATTTCAGCAAATGATGAGTGGACAGGTGCAAGATGTGCTAAACAGATTTGAAGAGGCCATGGAAAAGATAGATGGCATGGAGAAGACATTCGAAACAAAGCTCGATAACAAGTTTAATGAATTGCTCGCGCGTCTTCCACCACCACCACCGGCTGCACCTAACGCACCTCTGCAACAACAACAACAACAACAACAACAACAACAACTACCTCCACGTCGCGAAACAGCCCTCCGCCGAGCAAGCCGTCTCCCTCTTGCGCCTGGCCAAACTGTTGGTGCTGCTGTTGATACTTCTATGGCTCCTGCTGCTGATGCAGAGGAGGATGATTTTATGGGAGATTATGATGATGAGGTTGATCAAAATCAGAACTACGTGTAACCACCAGCACTACAACCACCAGGTCATCCACATGCAAATAATGGCAATGGTAGGGCTCCCCCTCAGGTACGAGATCACGACCATCTCCCTAAACTGAAATTGAATATGCCACCATTTGAGGGTAGATATGTTCCTGATATATATCTTACTTGGGAGTTAGAAACTGAACAACATTTTACATGTTTACAATATCCCGAGGAGAGACATGTTCCTACTATTGTTTGTGCTTTCACTAGCTTTGCATGTGTTTGGTGGTCTGAACATTGTAGATTATATCCTATTCCAACTACTTGGGCTGCTTTGAAAACTGCTATGCGTACTCGTTGGGTTCCACCATATTATCAACGTGAATTACCTCAAAAATTACAGCGTTTAAGACAAGGAAAAAATTATGTAGAAGAATATTAACAGGAATTACAAACTGGCATGATTAGATGTGGTATTGTTGAGGAGAATGACGCTATGCTTACACGTTTTTTGGGTGGATTAGATAGAGAGATTCAGACCATTCTAGAGTATAAGGAGTATAATAATATCACTCGTTTATTCCATCTTGCTTGTAAAGCTGAACGTGAAGTGCAGGATCGACAGGCATTGGCGCAAACTAACTTTTCTGCAGGTCGATCTTCATCATGGACACCACGTGCATCCTCTACTTCCACTACACTAGCACATCCATTAGGTGCCACCTCCAGCCATAATACAAGAAAGCAGGCACAACCACCACTATCTGCCAAGAGATCACCTGCCGGGCCTGCGCAGCGCTCTTCTTCTTCCATGGCATCAACAGGGCACACAAGTGATATTATTTGTCGTCGTTGTAAGGGAAGAGGACATTTTGCAAGAAAATGCAAATCTCAGCGTGTGATGATTGCTACTGAGGATGGTGGGTATGAGTCCGCTTGTGACTATGATTAGGGGACTTTGGCTCTTATTACACATGAAGACCATGGTGGAGATGATTCTGATCATGAGACACAATACATGGCTGCTGAAGATGCTGACATGTATGAATGTTTAGTTGCTCAATGTGTTTTGAGTGTGCAGGTTATACAAGATGAGCAAAATCAGAGGCATAATTTGTTCCATACAAAGGGAGGTGTGAAGGAACGTTCTGTTCGCGTCATCATAGATGGAGGGAGCTGCAACAACTTGGCTAGCATGGAGATGGTGGAGAAGCTATCTCTCACCATAAGAGGGCATCCACATCCTTAGTACATCCAATGGTTCAACAACAACGACAAGGTTAAGGTAACATGTATTGTTCGTGTGCGTTTTAGTATCTCTACATATGCTGATTGTGTTGATTGTGATGTGGTACCTATGCAAGCATGTTCCTTATTACTTGGTAGACCATGAAAATTTGATAAAAATTCTGTACACCATGGTAGAAATAATCAGTATACTCTTGTTCATAAGGATAGCCATATTACTTTTCTTCCTATGACTCCTGAATCCATTTTGAAAGAGGATATTAATAGAGCTAATAAAGCAAAACAGAAGAAAAATAAGAGTGAAAACCAGATTTGGCAAAAGAATTTGAGCAACAAATGAAACCTAATAATAAACCATCTAGCGTTGCTTCTAAAATTAAATTGAAAAGTGCATGTTTACTTGACACAAAATCTGATATTGATGAGCTAGATTTCGGCAAATATGTTTGCTATTCTTTTGTGTGCAAAGAAGCATTATCTTTATTCGAGGACGTGCCTTCCTCTTTGCCCCGTGCTGTCACTAACATTTTGCAGGAGTTCGCTGACGTCTTCCCACAAGACGTGCCACCGGGATTACCACCTATTCGAGGGATTGAGCATCAAATTGACTTAATTCCCAGTGCATCGCTACCCAACCGTCCACCATACCGTACCAATCCAGAGGAGATGAAGAAGATTATGCGTCAAGTACAGGAGCTGCTCGACAAAGGTTACATACGCGAATCTCTTAGTCCTTGTGTTGTTCCTATTATACTAGTGCCTAAAAAGGATGGTACGCCGCGTATGTGTGTTGATTGTAGAGGCATTAATAATATTACTATTCGTTATCGTCATCCTATTCCTAGGCTAGATGATATGCTCGATGAAATGAGTGGCTCTACAATATTCTCAAAAGTTGATTTGCGTAGTGGATACCATCAAATTGTATGAAATTGGGAGATGAATGGAAAACATCATTTAAAACTAAGTTTGGATTATATGAGTGGTTAGTCATGCCTTTTGGGTTAACTAATGCACCTAGTACTTTCATGAGATTAATAAACGAAGTTTTACGTGCTTTCATTGGACTATTTGTGGTAGTTTACTTTGATGACATATTGATTTATAGAAAATCTTTGGAGGAACATTTGGAACATTTACGTGCTGTTTTTATTGCACTACGTGATGCACGTTTGTTTGGTAACCTTGGGAAGTCCACCTTTTGCACCGACCAAGTATCTTTACTTGGCTATGTTGTTACTCCACAGGGAATTGAAGTTGATAAAGCCAAGATTGAAGCTATTGAGAGTTGGCCGCAGCCCAAAACGGTCACACAAGTGAGGAGTTTCCTTGGCCTCGCTGGTTTCCATAGGCGTTTTGTGAGAGATTTCAGCACCATTGTTGCACCTCTCAACGAGGTTACAAAGAAGGATGTGCCTTCTATTTGGGGTACGCACAGGAAGAAGCCTTCACGGTATTGAAAGATAAGTTGACACATGCTCCTTTACTCCAACTTCTTGATTTTAGTAAGACTTTTGAGCTTGAATGTGATGCTAGTGGAATTGGATTAGTAGGTGTGTTATTACAAGATGGAAAACCAGTTGCATACTTTTCTGAAAAATTGAGTGGGCCTAGTCTGAACTATTCTACTTATGATAAAGAATTATATGCTCTTGTTCGGACCTTAGAAACATGGCAACATTATTGATGGCCCAAGGAATTTGTTATACATTCTGATCATGTATCTTTGAAAAACATTAAAATTCAAGCAAAACTGAACCGTAGACATGCTAAATGGGTTGAATTCATTGAGACTTTCCCTTATGTCATTAAACACAAGAAGGGTAAAGAAAATGTTATTGCTGATGCATTGTCTCGTTGTTATACTATGCTTTCACAACTTCACTTTAAAATATTTGGTTTGGAGACCATCAAAGATCAATATGTGCATGATGCTGAATTTAAAGATGTATTGCAGAATTGTAAGGAAGGGAGAACTTGGAACAAGTTCGTTCTTAACGATGGATTTGTGTTTCGTGCTAACAAGCTATGCATTCCAGCTAGCTCCGTTCGTCTTTTGTTATTGCAGGAGGCGCATGTAGGAGGATTAATGGGACACTTTGGCGTCAAGAAGATGGAAGATATACTTGCTACACATATCTTTTGGCCAAAGATGAGACGGGATGTTGAGCGCTTTGTTGCTCGCTACACTAAATGTCAAAAAGCTAAGTCACGACTCAATCCTCATGGTTTATATATGCCTTTTCCTGTACCTAGTGTTCCTTGGGAGGACATATCTATGGACTTTGTTTTAGGTTTACCTCAAACAAAGAAGGGGAGGGATAGCATATTTGTTGTCATGGATAGATTCTAAAAAATGGCACACTTTATACCATGTCATAAAAGCGATGATGTTGTTTTTTCGTGAAATTATTCGCTTGCATGGTGTGCCAAATACTATTGTTTCAGATCATGATACTGAATTTCTTAGCCACTTTTGGAGATGTTTATGGAATAAATTGGGGACTAAACTGCTTTTTAGTACTACTTGTCACCCCAAACTGATGGACAAACTAAAGTAGTCAATACAACATTGTCTACTATGCTTAGGGCTATTTTGAAGAATAATAAGAAAATGTGGGAAGAATGCTTACTCATATTGAACTTGCTTATAATCGCTCATTGCATTCTACTACTAAGATGTGTCCTTTTGAAATTGTGTATGGTTTCCTACCTCGTGCACCTATCGATTTGTTGCCTCTTCCATCTTCGTAGAAGGTTAATTTTGATGCTAAAGAACATGATGAATTGATTTTAAAAATGCATGAGTTAACTAAGGAAAACATTGAGCGCATGGATGCTAAGTATAAACTTGCTGGAGATAAGGGTAGAAAATAGGTTGTGTTTGCACCTGGAGATCTTGTTTGGTTACATTTGCGTAAGGATAGATTTCCTATTTTGCGCAAATCAAAGCTAATGCCACGTGCTGGTGGTCCTTTTAAGGTGTTATAGAAAATAAGTGATAATTCATATAAACTTGAGCTACCTGCAGATTTTGGGGTTAGTCCCACTTTTAACATTGCAGATTTGAAGCATTATTTGGGTGAGGAAGATGAGCTTCCGTTGAGGACGACTTCATTTCAAGAAGGGGAGGATGATGAGGACATCAATACCATTGTTACACCCACAGCCCCTGCTGTTATACATACTGGACCAGTTACTAGAGCTCGCACACGTCAATTAAATTACGAGGTACTTTTGTTTCTTGGTAACGATTCTAATGTTCATGAGAATATGATGCTGCCTAAATTGGATACATTTGTTTTGCTTACAAATGAAGGGCCTAGCTTGGACAAGAAAGATGAACCTTGGAGCAAGTTCATGCATGGAGATGATGGCGTGCGCAAGGGGAACAAGAACAGAGTTACAAGTGATGATTCCTGGACTTTGAAGCCACCATAATAAGTGCATGAAGCCTTGGATGAAATATACAAGATGCCACTTCATAAATTTCGTCCAGAGGCTATCCTAGGTGCTGCGTCACCTATTTTTGGGCCAGGCCCATGTATTTTCGAAATACTTAAGTATAGGCTGTTTTTAGAGTCCGTATGTGTGGGGAAACAAGAGTTAGGGTTGGTTTCGGACCCCTCCTCCAAGGGCCACGAAATTTCCCCCTCTTCCTCCATATATATAGCCCTTAGGGCGTCGTTTAGACTTTGGGTTTTGTTTACATTAAAAGTTCTCCATAGCTGCAACTTCGCATACTTCGTTTGTGTTCAACGACCAGACCAAGACGTCACAGAACCCCACCTTCATTAATAAAGCTTTCCTCTTTTATTCGCAATATCCAGATTGCAATCTCAGTTTCTTGCTTCTTCTTTGTTTACTCGCAGGAAATAGACCCTCGTGGTCAGGTTGATCGTGCTTCGGCATGGTCAATAACCCTCGGAAGTTCGTTTACCGATTGCTAAGGCGCGACGTCTTCGCACGTTCATAGTCGGATCGTCAAAGTCGACTCCCACAGAAAACAATATCTATCTCATTGAAACATCGCGACACCTTCGCCTCTATCAGTGCCTCTCTAGGGCTTGGATTTCTTGCACGCTCCTTATTTCGGGGAAGCTCTCCAAGGGCTTCTTTCTTGAAGATTCGAAAGTCGTCGATCCTAAGGAGGCACCCTGCAGCTGCAAGGTTAGGAAACGTCCGGAGGTGCCACACCTCGCGCGAGCCCCGAAGCACGAGCTGGTCATTGCTAGTACGTTACGTTGCAATGCTCGGAGGCACGTACTCAAGAGGGCGTTTGAGAGCATCGCGCGAGGATAAGGATGCCAAGGGCCGGGTCATTAAGGCTTTGGCGAGGTGTGTTCACGGGCGGACCCAAGCACACAAGGGCGATCCTGAGCGGGCCCTCCCACATGGGCGAGAGCTTGTGAAGCTCATCCCTAGAGAGCACCCGCCTTAGGACGAGGTCACCCACCTCAAGGGTCCGGGAGCGGATGCTACGACAGTGGTACCGCCACAGCGCCTGCTGGTACCTCATGGTGCGGAGCAAGGCTTGGCGGCAGCCCTCCTCCCCAAGCACGAGGTCCATCCCCCATGAGGCATCCTGGCGTGCCTTGTCAAATGCCAAGACCCGCGGGAGTGATGTTTGACCTCATGAGGGAGGACCGCCTCAGCCCGGTAGACGAGGAAGAATGGGGTCTCGCCCGTGGGCTTGGTCGCGGTGGTGCGGATGGAACACATCACGGACTGGAGCTCATCGAGCCAGGCCCTGACGCAGGCCTTGAGTTTCTTATTGAAGCTCCTTGTCTTGAGGCCCCTCAGGACCTCTGCATTGGCGTGCTCGGCTTGGCCGTTGCTCCATGGGTGTGCCATCGAAGCATAGCATATCTGCGTTCCAAGAACCAATGTGAGTGATGATACAGTTGGGGACGCCGAAGCGGCTCACGAGGCGCTTGACGAATTTTATGGCCGAGCCAACTGGGATGGTGCGCACAGGCTCCACCTTCGCCCATTTAGTGAACTTGTTGATGGCGATGTATGAAGGAAATATGCCCTAGAGGCAATAATAAAGTTCTTATTTATATTACCTTATATAATGATAAATGTTTATTATTCATGCAAGAATTGAATTAACAGGAAACTCAGTACATGTGTGAATACATAGACAATACAGAGTGTCCCTAGTATGCCTGTACTTGACTAGCTCGTTAATCAAAGATGGTTAAAGTTTCCTGACCATAGACATGTGTTGTCATTTGATGAATGGGATCACATTATTAGAGAATGATGTGATGGACAAGACCCATCCGTTATCTTAGCATAATGATCGTTAAGTTTTAGTGTTATTGCTTTATTCATGACTTATACATATTCCTCTGACTATGAGATTATGCAACTCCCGAATACCGGAGGAACACCTTGTGTGCTATCAAACGTCATAGCGTAACTAGGTGATTATAAAGATGCTTTATAGGTGTCTCCGAAGGTGTTTGTTGGGTTGGCATAGATCGAGATTAGGATTTGTCACTCCGAGTATCGAAGAGGTATCTCTAGGCCCTCTCGGTAATGCACATCACTATAAGGCTTGCAAGCAATGTGACTAATGAGTTAGTTATGGGATGATGCATTATGGAACGAGTAAAGAGACTTGCCAGTAACGAGATTGAACTAGCTATGAGGATACCGACGAGCGAATCTCGGGGAAGTAACATACCGATGACAAAGGAAATTACGTATGTTGTCATTGCGGTTTGATCGATAAAGATCTTCGTAGAATATGTAGGAACCAATATGAGCATCCAGGTTCCGCTATTGGTTATTGACCGTAGATGTGTCTCGGTCATGTCTACATAGTTCTCGAACCCATAGGGTCTGCACACTTAACGTTCGATGACGATTTTTATTATGAGTTATGTGTTTTGGTGACCGAAGTTTGTTCGGAGTCTCGGATGAGATCACGAACATGACGAGGTTTCTCGAAATGGTCGAGAGTTAAAGATTGATATATTGGAAGATGGTACTCGGACACCGGAATGATTTCGAGTAGTTCGGGTATTTTCCATAGTACCGAGGCATTACCAAAACCCCCAGGTGATAGAGGCAAGGGTCCCGATCTTTTGATGAGATGATAACTATCGATTTGGTGGAGACGACTTTGACGATCTGACTACAAACCTGCACGACGTTGCCCTTAGCAATCGCTAAACTAATCTCCCGAGGTTACTGACGATGCTGGAAGCACGATCAGCCTGACCACGAAGGTATATTCCTACATGCAATTGAAGAACAAGCAAGAATATGATAATTCAATCTGAATATTGCAAATATAGATGAAGTATTGATAAAGGTGGGGATCCGGAAGCGGTCTTGGTCTGGTCGTTGGACACAAACGAAGTACACGAAGTTGCAATGGCTAACTTTTAACTAAACAAATTCCAAGGAAAAAGCTACTAGATGGATCTACTTATATAGGAGCAAGGGGTGGCGGCCAAGGAGGTGGGAGGACGTCCCAAGGCAGCCTAAAACTAACCCTAGGTCGTACAAGGCTCATGGGCCCAAGTGGAGATGATGCAACACCTTTGGGCTTGTAGTTTGACTCGGATTCTGCTGCAATGTCAGATTGTTTCGTCCGTAACTCAACTCTCCGGACGAATTTGAAGGTGAATCCAATTGGGTTGGAAAGAGCACGAAATCTAGTTTCCAAAAAAAAAAGAATCACCCAATTCGGAGTCCTTATGAAAAAGTTGTTGGCGTTTTGAGTCAGATATGTCTGTGCAGTCCGAATCTGAATCCAGAACGTGAGAGACTTGGACTCTATCTTCTCTTGCCCCAAAAGTGACGTGAGAGGACTTTTTGAACACAACCTAAACTTCTCCTTTTCCCTTATCTTCATATGTGGATTGTACAAATGTCCCATACACCTGCAATTAGACAAAACACAAAAGTATGTGAAGTATTTTTGTTCTGGATAACATAAATAGATTATTGAATAGTTTGCATTAGAAATCACCTGACAAATATGCAAGTTTGTTCGGAGTCTCAGATGAGATCACGGACATGACGAGGATTCTCGAAATGGTCGAGAGGTAAAAATTGATATATTGGAAGATGGTACTCGGACACCGGAATGATTTCGAGTAGTTCGGGTATTTTCCATAGTACCGAGGCGTTACCGGAACCCCCAGGGGAAGTCATGGGCCTCATGGGCCATGGGAGAGAGATGGGACAACCCACAAGGGGTGGCCACGCCCCCCCCCCCATGGGACTATGAATTGGACTAGGGGAGGGGGCGGCGCCCCCTTTCCCTCTCCTACTCCCTCTCCCTTTCCCCCCTTTCCCACTCACGAAAAGGAAAGGGGAATCCTACTAGGACTGGGAGTCCTAGTAGGACTCCCCCCTTGGCGCGCCCCCTTGGTGGCCGGCCTCTTCCTCCGCTCCTTTATATATGGGGGCAAGGGGCACCCTAAAGCACAACAATTATTCTCCTAGTCGTGCGTGGTGCTCCCCTCCATTGTTTACTCCTCCGGTCATAGCGTCGTAGTGCTTAGGCGAAGCCCTGCACGGATCACATCACCATCATTGTCACCACACCGTCTGCTGATGAAACTCCGCCTCGACCCTCTGCTGGATCAAGAATTCGAGGGACATCATCGAGCTAAACGTGTGCTGAACTCGGAGGTGCCTTACGTTCGGTACTAGATCGGTTGCATCGTGAAGACATTCGACTACATCAACCGCGTTAACCTAATGCTTCTGCTTTCGGTCTACAAGGGTACATGGACACACTCTCCCCCTCTCATTGCTATGCATCTTCTTAATAGATCTTACGTGATCGTAGGAATTTTTTTGAAATTACATGCTACATTCCCCAACAGTGGCATCGGTGCCAGGTCTATGCCTAGATGATATGCACGAGTAGAACACAAAGAGTTGTGGGCGATAATAGTCATACTGCTTACCACCAACGTCTTATTTTGATTTGGCGGTATTGTTGGATGAAGCGGCCCGGACCAGCCTTACATGACCACGTTCATGAGACCAGTTCCACCGACAAACATGCAACTTGTCTTGCATAAAGGTGGCTGGCGGGTGTCTGTTTGTCCAACTTTAGTTGAATCGAATTTGACTACAACCGGTCCTTGTTGAAAGTTAAAACAGCACACTTGACGAAAACTCGTTGTGGTTTTGATGCGTAGGTAAGAACGGTTCTTGCTAGAAGCCCGTAGCAACCACGTAAAACTGGCAACAATAAAGGAGAGGACGTCTAACTTGTTTTTGCAGGGCATGTTGTGATATGATATGGTCAGGACGTGATGTGATATAAGTTATTGTATGAGATGATCATGTTTTGTAGAAGTTATCGGCAACTGGCATGAGCCTTATGGTTGTCGCTTTATTGTATGAAATGCAATCACCATGTAATTGCTTTACTTTGTCACTATGCGGTAGCGATAGTTGTAGAAGCACTAGTTGGCGAGACGACAACAACGCTATGATGGAGATCAAGGTGTCAAGCCGGTGACGATGGAGATCATGGCAGTGCTTTGGAGATGGAGATCAAAGGCACAAGACGATGATGGCCATATCATGTCACATATTTTGATTGCATGTGATGTTTATCTTTTATGCATCTTATTTTGCTTAGTACGGCGGTAGCATTATAAGATGACCCCTCACTTGATTTCAAGGTATAAGTGTTCTCCCTGAGTATGAACCGTTGCGATAGTTCGTCGTGCTGAGACACCACGTGATGATCGGGTGTGATAAGCTCGACATTCACATACAATGGGTGCAAGACAGTTTGGCACGTGCAGAATACTCGGGTTAAACTTGACGAGCCTAGCATATGCAGATATGGCCTCGAAACACTGAGCCCGAAAGGTCGAACGTGAATCATATAGTAGATATGATCAACATAGAGATGTTCACCATTGAAAACTACTCCATCTCACGTGATGATCGGACATGGTTTAGTTGATATGGATCACGTGATCATTTAGATGACTAGAGGGATGTCTATCTAAGTGGGAGTTCTTAAGTAATATGATTAATTGAACTTAAATTTATCATGAACTTAGTCCTGATAGTTTTTGCATTTCTACGTTTTTGTAGATGAATGGCCCGTGCTACCGTTCCCTTGAATTTTAATGCGTTCCTAGAGAAAGCTAAGTTGAAAGATGATGATAGCAACTACACGGACTGGGTCCATAACTTGAGGATTATCCTCGTTGCTGCACAGAAAAATTACGTCCTCGAAGCACCACTAGGTGCAAGGCCCGCTGCAGGAGCAACTCCGAACGTTATGAATGTCTGGCAAAATAAAGCTGATGACTACTCGATAGTTCAGTGTGCCGTGCTTTATGGCTTAGAATCGGGACTTCAAAGACATTTTGAAAGTCATGGAGCATATGAGATGTTCCAGGAGTTGAACTTAATATTTCTAGCAAATGCCCGAGTTGAGAGATATGAAGTCTCCAACAAGTTCTATAGCTGCCAGATGGAGAGAATAGTTCTGTTAGTGAACACATACTCAAAATGTCTGGGTACCATAACCACTTGACTTAGCTGGGAGTTAATCTTCCTGATGATAGTGTCATTGACAGAGTTCTACAATCACTGCCACCAAGCTATAAAGGCTTCATGATGAACTATAATATGCAAGGGATGGAAAGAGACAATTCCCGAGCTCTTCGCAATGCTAAATGTTGCGGAGTTAGAAATCAAGAAGGAGCATCAAGTGTTGATGGTTAACAAGACCACTAGTTTCAAGAAAAAGGGCAAAGGGAAGAAAGGGAACTTCAAGAGGAATAGCAAGCAAGTTGCTGCTCCCGGGAATAAGCCCAAGTCTGGACCTTAGCCTGAAACTAAGTGCTTCTACTGCAAAGGGACTGGTCACTGGAAGCAGAACTACACCAAGTATTTGGTGGATAAGAAGGATGGCAAGGTGAAAGGTATATTTGATATACATGTTACTGATGTGTACCTTACTAATGCTCGTATTAGCGCCTGGGTATTTGATACTGGTTCTGTTGCTCATACTTGCAACTCGAAACAGGGGCTATGGATTAAACAAAGATTGGCTAAGGACGAGGTGATGATGCACATCGGAAATGGTTCCAAGGTCGATGTGATCGCCGTCGGCACGCTACCTCTACATCTACCTTCGGGATTAGTTTTAGACCTGAATAATTATTTGATCACCGTCGAGCATGAACATTATATCTGGATCTTGTTTGATGTGAGATGATTATTCATTTAAAATCAGATAATAATGGTTGTTCTATTTATATGAGTAATATCTTTTATGTTCATGCACCCTTGATGAGTGGTCTATTTTTGTTGAATCTCGATCGTATGATACACATATTCATAATATTGACACCAAAATATGCAAAGTTAATAATGATAGTGCAACTTATTTGTGGCACTACTGTTTAGGTCATATTGGTGTAAAGCGCATGAAGAAACTCCATGCTGATGGGATTTTGGAATCACTTGATTATGAATCACGTGATGCTTGCGAACCATGCCTCATGGGCAAGATGACTAAGACTCCATTCTCCGGAACAACGGAGCGAGCAATGGACTTATTGGAAATAATACATAGTGATGTATGCGGTCCGATGAGTATTGAGGCTCGCGGCGGGTATCGTTATTTTCTGACCTTCATAGATGATTTGAGCAGATATGGGTATATCTACTTAATGAAACATAAGTCTAAAACATTTGTAAAGTTCAAATAATTTCAGAGTGAAGTGGGAAATCACCGTAACAAGAAAATAAAGTTTCTATGATCTGATCGTGGAGGCGAATATTTGAGTTATGAGTTTGGTCTTCATTTGAAACAATGTGGAATAGTTTCACAACTCATGCCACCTGGAACACCACAACGTAATGGTGTGTCCGAACGTTGTAACCGTACTTTATTAGATATGGTGTGATCTATGATGTCTCTTACCGATTTACCACTATCGTTTTAGGGACATGCTTTAGAGACGGTTGCATTCGCATTAAATAGGGCACCATCTAAATCCGTTGAGATGACACCATATGAACTGTGGTTTGGTAAGATACCTAAGCTGTCGTTTCTTAAAGTTTGGGGTTGCGATGCTAAAGTGAAAAAGCTTCAACTTGATAACCTCAAACCCAAGTCGGAGAAATGCGTCTTCGTATCATACCCAAAAGAAACTATTGGGTACACCTTCTATCATAGATCCGAAGGCAAGATATTCATTGCTAATAATGGATCCTTTCTAGAGAAGGAGTTTCTCTCAAAAGAAGTGAGTGGGACGAAAGTAGAACTTGATGTGGTAGTTGTACCTTCTCTCGAATTGGAAAGTAGTTCATCACAGAAATCAGTCCCAGTGATGCCTACAACAATAAGTGAGGAAGTTAATGATGATGATCATGAAACTTCAGATCAAGTTTCAACCAAACCTCGTAGGTCAACCAGAGTACGTTCCGCACCAGAGTGGTACGGTAATTGAGGGAGTCCTGGATTAGGGGGTGTTCGGATAGCCGAACTATACCTTCAGCCGGACTCCTGGACTATGAAGATACAAGATTGAAGACTCCGTCCCGTGTCCGGAAGGGACTTTCCTTGGCGTGGAAGGCAAGCTTGGCGATACGGATGTTCAGATCTCCTACCATTGTAACCGACTCTATGTAACCCTAACCCTCTCCGATGTCTATATAAACCGGAGGGTTTTAGTCCGTAGGACAAGATACACATCAACAATCATACCATAGGCTAGCTTCTAGGGTTTAGCCTCTCTGATCTCGTGGTAGATCTACTCTTGTACTACCCATATCATCAATATTAATCAAGCAGGACGTAGGGTTTTACCTCCATCGAGAGGGCCCGAACCTGGGTAAAACTTCGTGTCCCTTGCCTCCTGTTACCATCCGGCCTAGATGCACAGTTCGGGACCCCCTACCCGAGATCCGCCGGTTTTGACATCGACATTGGTGCTTTCATTGAGAGTTCCTCTGTGCCATCGCCGTCAGGCCCGATGGCTCCTACGATCATCAATGGCGATGCAGTCCAGGGTGAGCCCTTCCTCCCCGGACAAATCTTTGTCTTTGGTGGCTTCGCACTGCGGGCCAATTCACTTGGCCATCTAGAGCAGATCGAAAGCTACGCCCCTGGCCGTCAGGTCAGATTCAGAAGTTTAAACTACACGGCTGACATCCGCGGGGACTTGATCTTCGACGGATTCGAACCACTGCCGAGCGCGCCGCACTGTCATGACGAGCATGATCTAACTCTGCCGCCGAACGGTGCCCTGGAGGCCGCACCCGCACCGGCTCCGACCCTTAGTTCGGAGTCAACTACGCCGATCGAGGATGGGCAGTTGGACGCCACCTCGGGGGCTGCGATCCAAACGGTGATTGAGCCGAACACCAGCCCCGTACTCTGCGAGGCTCGTGACTCCAAGGAGCCAGACTCCTCTCCGGACTCTGAACCCTCCGCGCCCCTGCCAGTCGATTCCGATTGGGCGCCGATCATGGAGTTCACTGCCGCAGACATCTTTCATCACTCGCCTTTTGGTGATATCCTGAAGTCACTGAAGTCTCTCTCTTTATCAGGAGAGCCCTGGCCGGACTACGGTCAGCAAGGTTGGGGTACAGACGATGAAGAAATTCAAAACCCACCCACCACCCACTTTGTAGCCACTGTCGATGACTTAACCGACATGTTCGACTTTGACTCTGAAGACATCGACGGTATGGACGCCGATGAAGGAGATGATGAAGAACCAGCGCCTACTAGGCCCTGGAAATCCACCTCGGCATATGACATATACATGGTGGACACCCCAAAAGAGGGAGAGGGCGATGGAACAGCGGAGGATGACCCCTCCAAGAAACAGCCCAAGCGCCGGCGTGAGCGGCGCCGCTCAAAATCCCGCCAACACAAAAACGGTGATTCCAGCACGGGAGATAATAATACTCCGGAGAGTGCCGAAGAAACCCCCCTCCAGCAAGGTTTAGCACAGGAGGATGGAGAAACCAGCCCTCATGAGAGAGCGGCAGACAGAGAGGTCGAGGACGATAATTATATGCCTCCATCCGAAGACGAGGCAAGCCTCGACGACGATGAATTCGTCGTGCCAGAGGATCCCGTTGAGCAAAAGCATTTCCAACGCAGGCTTATGGCCACGGCAAGAAGCCTCAAGAAAAAACAGCAACAGCTCAGAGCTGATCAAGATTTGCTGGTTGACAGATGAACTGAAGTCCTTGCGGCAGAAGAGCATAAACTCGAACGCCCCTCCAAGAGTTACCCAAAGCGCAAGTTGCTACCCCGATTAGAGGAGGAAGCACTTGATGCGGCCGAACGGCCACCTCGTGGCCGCGACAGAGACGCCTCCCGGCCCTCCACTCAAGCCGCACCCCGTACCAAGGCATGGGAATATGCGCCGGACTTACGAGACATGTTGGAGGACAAGGCAAGGCAAACACGATCGATCTACCGATCATGTGGGCACCACACAGCTCGAGACGGTAACCGTCACGCCGGCCGCAAATTCGGCAGGGCCGAACACAGTAGACAAAGCTCATTGGAGCTACGTCATGATATCGCCCAGTACAGAGGCGCCGCACACCCATTGTGCTTTACAGACGAAATAATGGATCATCAAATAACCGAGGGTTTCAAACCTGTAAACATCGAATCATATGATGGCACAACAGACCCTGCGGTATGGATCGAGGATTATCTCCTTCATATCCACATGGCCCGCGGCGACGATTTTCACGCCATCAAATACCTCCCACTCAAGCTTAAAGGACCAGCTCAGCATTGGCTCAACAGCTTGCCAATAGGATCAATCAGTTGTTGGGAGGACCTGGAAGCCGCATTCCTCGACAATTTCCACGGCACTTATGTGCGACCCCCAGACGCCGATGACCAAAGTCACGTAATCCAGCAGCCAGAGGAAACGGCCAGACAATTCTGGACATGGTTCCTAACAAAGAAAAATCAAATAGTCGATTGTCCGGACACTGAGGCCCTAGCAGCCTTAAAGCACAATATCCGTGACGAGTGGCTGGCCCGGCACCTCGGACAGGAAAAGCCGAAATCTATGGCAGCACTCACGACACTCATGACCCGCTTTTGCACGGGAGAAGACAGCTGGCTCGCTCGTAGCAACAATACGACCAAGAACCCTGGTAGTTCGGACACCAGGGACATTAGTGGCAGGTCGCGTCGCAACAAGCAGAAGCGCCGCATTAACGGCGACAATGCTAAGGATACGACAGTTAATGCCGGATTCAGAGGCTCTAAATCCGGTCAGCGGAAGAAACCATTCAAAAGGAATCCTAGGGGCCCGTCCATCTTAGACCGAATACTCGACCGCTTGTGCCAAATACATGGCACCCCCGAAAAGCCGGCCAATCACACCAACAGGGATTGTTGGGTGTTCAAGCAGGCAGGCAAGTTAAGCACCAACAATGAAGACAAGGGGCTGCATAGCGATGACAACGAGGAGCCCCGGCCGTCGAACAACAATGGACAGAAGGGTTTTCCCCCACAAGTGCAGACGATGAACATGATATACGCCACCCACGTCCCCAAAAGGGAGCGGACGCGTGCGTTAAGGGACGTATACACGGTAAAGCCAGTCGCCCCAAAGTTCAACCCATGGTCCTCCTGCCCGATCACCTTTGATCGAATAGACCATCCCACTTGCATCCGTCATGGCGGATTTGCCGCATTGGTTCTAGACCCAATTATTGACGGATTTCATCTCACTAGAGTCCTCATGGACGGCGGCAGCAGCCTGAACCTGCTTTACCAAGATACAATGCGAAAAATGGGCATCAATCCCTCGAGGATTAAGCCCACCAAAACGACCTTTAAAGGCGTAATACCAGGTGTAGAGGCCAACTGTACAGGCTCAGTCACACTTGAAGTGGTCTTCGGATCCTCGGATAATTTCCGTAGCGAGGAATTGATCTTCGACATAGTCCCATTCCTCAGTGGCTATCATGCATTGCTCGGACGAACCGCATTCGCCAAATTCAATGCGGTACCACACTATGCATACCTTAAGCTCAAGATGCCAAGCCCTCGTGGAGTAATTACGGTCAATGGAAACACCGAACGCTCCCTCCAAACGGAGGAGCACACAGCGGCCCTTGCAGCGGAAGTACAAAGCAGCCTCTCCAGGCAGTTCTCCAGTCCGACCATTAAACGTCCGGACATCGTCAAGCGCGCCCAGAGTAACCTACAACAAGACCGCCTGGCACATTCCGAGCAGGTGTAGCAATGCGGCCCCAACCCCAACCCTTGCAAAAAGGCGACGCCAGTACTTCGCGTCCATAACTACGCTCTGGAAATACCATGGGCATAGGGGGAGGGGCACCATCACGACACGCCCAAAACACGGCTTAAACCGCACCAGGGGCTGCCGATTTTTTACTTTTCTCTTACTTCTAGGACTCTACTCTTCGGAAGGCCTGTTCGGCAGTTCAATTGCCGCACAAACGATGCAAGGACCAGGGAAGCAGACAAGCCATGCCGCATTACGGAAATCCTAGGTGGTCTCTATCACGAGCAGTATACCTGTTTCGCATACTATTCCGCCGCTTGCCCCTGGAGCAGACATGTTAAGTAGTCCAACTTTTCGTTTATCGCATTACTTGTATCGTTCTGCTTTGATCGCAGCTATTTTTAATAAACAATGCATAGCTTTTGTCTATTTTTTGCATTATCTTTTTATAAATAAATGTTCCTTAACGACATGGTGCACCCGTACAACTTGGTACGGCCAAAATACGCCAGGGGCTTTTAGCACCCCTCAATATGGTGTGATAAGTCCGAACACTTTCACAAGTGCGGCACCCCGAACTTATAGCACTATATGCATCGGCTCCGAATCATGTCTTGGGTCAATAGTTGGGTTTGCCCGGCTCCTATGTTTTGGTGCCTTACGTTCCGCTATATCGGCTAAGGTAGCACTAAGAGAACCACTGCGATTGTGCCCCAGTTGAGCTGGGCCGAGCACCTCAGTGGAGAAAGCTAAAACTGACTGTCATGATGAAGCGAGAGTTGGTCGCTGTTCGAGAGGTTCTTTCGAGTCCCTAAAGGCTTATGCCGCTTAGGGCGAGGAGTCGGCTCTGTCCGGCCAAGGCATGGATAGCGCCCCGAACTCGGTCTTCCGAATACTAGGGGCTTCGCCGAAATTTAAAATTATAGAATTCTATGGCTAAGTGAGAGTGTTCATGCATTATAGTCTGATTGCCTCATTCGTTGGGCTGAGCGCCTCCCTCGAAGGACCCAAATATGGGAAAAAGAGCGCCCAGGTTTATCCCCGAACACCCCAGCACTAGCGGCAAGGGGGCAGAAGCCGACGACTCGCCATCTCTCAGTATTGATAAACAGCCGCACAGAAGGTAATATTTTAAATTCAAGCAGCATTGCTCAGCGCATATGAACAAGTTTTCAGCGCACAGGACAAACACGAGCGAGTTTTACTCAAAAATTACATCCCTAGTACATTCATCCGCCACAAGGCGGGCACCCTTCAGAACATCCTTATAGTAATTTTCGGGCTTGCGATGCTCTTTCCCCGCTGGTGGCCCGTCCTTCACAAGCTTCTCCGCATCCAGCCTGCTCCAGTGCACCTTAGCACGGGCAAAGGCCCTACGGGCACCTTCAATACATACGGAGCGCTTGATGACTTCGAGCCTTGGACAGGCCTCCACCAGCCGCCGCACCAGCCCGAAATAGCTCTCAGGCAGAGCCTCTCCAGGCCACAGCCAAACTTGGAGGCCCTTCATGGCCTGTTCGGCCACCTTGTGGAGCTCGACTAGTTGCTTCAGCTGGTCGCTCAGGGGCACGGGGTGTCCGGCCTCAGCATACTGAGACCAGAACACCTTCTCCGTCGAGCTGCCCCCCTCGGCTCGATAGAATGCGGCGGCATCGGATACACTTCGGGGAAGATCTGCAAATGCCCCTGGAGAGCTCCGAATTCGGGTAAGTATCAAGTAACTCACGTTTACGTGTTTACTTTGCATAAAGAATGCCTTACCCTCCGCTATCTTCTTCACCTCATCCAACTCCTGGAGGGTCTTCTGGGATTCGGTCTTGGCAGACTTGGCATTTTCATTAGCCGCCGCGAGCTCGGACGTTCGCGTCTTCGAGTCAAGCTCCAAACTCTCATGTTTCTTCATGAGAACCTGGAGCTCTTGCCGCACCTTGCCAACCTTGGCCTCATACCTCTCCCGCTCGGTGCGCTCCGCGGCCGCACTCTTCTCGGCCTCGAGCAGTGCTTGCTTAAGGGGCGCCACCTCAGATGTGGCCCCTATAATAGCCATGTTAATCCTGTCATTTCTTGCAATTGCACCTTTTTTATATATACATATTCAACCAAGGGTATTTCTTACCTTCATTGTCCTCGAGCTGCTTCTTGGCACGCTCAAGCTCTTGCTCAGACCTTTCGAGGTCCTGCTTTAGCGTGTCCACTTCTGCAGTCAGTGCGGCGGACGCAAGAAGGGTAGCCTGCACATGCATATTGACTCATTTTTGTTAGACTCCTGCGAATTCTGTTTGATCCTCTATTCGGCTTTTCTTCCCGAACGCCAAACAGAGCATCAGGGGCTACTGTCTATGCAGTACTATTATTTACACTTTCTTTACTTACCTCGAAGCCTGTCAAAAGGCTAGTACAAGCTTCAGTCAGTCCGTTTTTTGCAGACTGAACCTTCTGGACCACCGCACTCATAATAGTGCGGTGCTCCTCGTCGATGGAGGCGCCTTGGAGCGCTTCCAGCATATTGTCCGGCGCCTCCGGTTGGACGGAGGCCGCCGGCACGGTGGACTTGCTCCTCTTGGAAGGAGGTCCCCCGCCGGACTCCGGAACCTTTGAAGGTTCCGGAGCGGTGTCCTGCCTAGAGCCGGACTTGGAGCCCTGGGGGCTTTCATCCCCCTTACTCCTGGAGTCCGGGAGGTCGCCTTGCGGCGCCTCCGGGACCACCTCCTCCCTGCTTGGAACCTGTTGGGACAACACCTCGGTGCCGTCCGTAGGGCGGGGGGAGGAAGCCATCGGAAGCGAGTTCACATCCGACGAGTCCAGTGAGCCAATCGACGACGCGTCGAGCCAGTCTTTGGGTGGGTTGCATAAGCAAATTCGACATAAGGGAAAGATGTGCAATAAACAAATACTATGAATTACTCCGGTATCCGGATACTTACGATTTTGCCAAGGGCTTGGCCCTGGGCTGCCACTCATCTCCGCCGTCGTCGGCGTCGGCGGAGTAGTCCGGAGGAAGGGTTTTCCCCTTCTCGGACCCTCCGGCCTCCTCAGAGAGGGCGGCCTTCCTTTTCTTCTCTCCTCCCACTGGAGGGGAGAGGTTTCTTCTTCTTCCTCCTCGTCTTCACGAGAGGAAGGTGCTTCGGGACCGTCAGATGATGAATCCGACACCTCCTGGAGCCGCGTGCTCTTTCGAGTCCTCGTGGCCCTTTTCGTGGCCTTCTTCTCTGGCACCACATAGGGCGCCGGAACCAGCAGCCTCGCCAAGCGAGCGTCCGCTGGGCCTTCGGGCAAAGGGGCCGGACAGTTGATCTGTCCGGACGTCACCTACCAATCCTGTTAGAGGAAAGGGAGCTTAGATCCCGCATAGAGTCAAACTATGGAAAACTGATACCCTGTAAAAGGAAAAAACAGCTTACCGCAAGCGCGTGACGCTGCACGCTGAATCCGCGATCCTCGGTAGCGGATGTGGGAGCCTCGGCGCCCTTGAAAAGCATCCTCCAGGCATCTTCGTATGTCGTGTCGAAGAGCCTGTTTAGAGTTTGATGTTGCGCCGGGTCGAACTCCCACAGATTGAAGGCCCGTCGTTGACACGGGAGGATCAGGCGGATGAGCATAACCTGGACTACGTTGACAAGCTTGAGCTTCTTGTCCACCAGGGTTTGGATGCATGTTTGGAGTCCGGTCAGCTCTCCTTTTTTACCCCAAGACAGGCCTGTCTCCTCCAGGAGGTGAGCCGCGTAGGGGGGCCGGATCGAAACTCAAGGGGTGCGACCGATTCGGTGTCGCGTGGCTCGGTGACGTAAAACCACCATGATTGCCACCCCTTCAGGGTCTCCACAAAGGAGCCCTCGAGCCATAGGACGTTGGCCATCTTGCCAACCATGGCACCGCCGCACTCCGCCTGGCTGCCGCGCACCACCTTTGGCTTGACGTTGAAAGTCTTAAGCCATAGGCCGAAATGGGGGCGGATGCAGAGGAATGCCTCGCACACGACGATGAACGCCGAGATGTTGAGGACGAAGTTCGGGGCCAGATCGTGGAAATCTAGGCCGTAGTAGAACATGAGCCCCTGGACAAATGGATGCAGAGGGAAGCCCAGTCCGCGGAGGAAATGGGGGAGGAATACCACCCTCTCATGGGGCCTAGGAGTGGGGATGAGCCGCCCCTTTTCGGGAAGCCGGTGCGCGATGTCGCTAGCCAGATATCCGGCCTTCCTCAGCTTTTTCATGTGTCCCTCCGTGATGGAGGAGACCATCCACTTGCCTCCCGCTTCGGACATGACTGGAGAAGGTTGAGGTGGTAGTGCGGACTTGGGCGCTGGAGCTCGAGTGCGCAAGAATGGATAGGCAAAGGAGGAAGAAGGCGTGGGTGAAAAGGTGGATCCTTATCCCCTTATATGGGTGGACGCAACTACGTGTCCCCACCAGCCTGGTAAAACTCGCTTATCTCCAAGCGCCGTAATCAATGGCGCGGTTGGGTTACTCATGCCCGTATTGATGAGAATCCCGGAATAAGGGGACACGATCTCTGCTTTAACAAGACGTGCCAAGGAAACCGCCTCGCATAACGCGTTAAGATGGAACAGTAAAATGGTTCGAATAAAAGCTTGGCCATGGTGTGATGTCACACTACGGAGTACGTCAGCAGATTAGATTTGTGTAAATATTATTCTCTCTATGGAAATATGTGGAAACTTATTTTGCAGAACCGGACACTATCTTTGTGTTTAAAATCTTCTATGAAGTACTTGGAGGAGGAACCCACCTTGCAATGCAGAAGACAATTTGCCCGCCGGACTCGTCGTCATTGAAGCCTGGTTCAGGGGCTACTGGGGGAGTCCTGGATTAGGGGGTGTTCGAATAGCCGAACTATACCTTCAGCCGGACTCCTGGACTATGAAGATACAAGATTGAAGACTCCGTCCCGTGTCCGGAAGGGACTTTCCTTGGCGTGGAAGGCAAGCTTGGCGATACGGATGTTCAGATCTCCTACCATTGTAACTGACTCTATGTAACCCTAACCCTCTCCGGTGTCTATATAAACCGGAGGGTTTTAGTCCGTAGGACAAGATACACATCAACAATCATACCATAGGCTAGCTTCTAGGGTTTAGCCTCTCTGATCTCGTGATAGATCTACTCTTGTACTACCCATATCATCAATATTAATCAAGCAGGACGTAGGGTTTTACCTCCATCGAGAGGGCCCGAACCTGGCTAAAACTTCGTGTCCCTTGCCTCCTGTTACCATCCGGCCTAGACGCACAGTTCGGGACCCCCTACCCGAGATCCGCCGGTTTTGACACCGACAGTAATCATGTTCTGGAAGTCATGTTACTAGACCATGACGAACCTACGAACTATGAGGAAGCTATGATGAGCCTAGATTCTGCGAAATGGCTTGAGGCCATGAAATATGAGATGGGATCCACGTATGAGAACAAAGTGTGGACTTTGGTTGACTTGCCCGATGATCGGCAAGACATAGAGAATAAATGGATCTTCAAGAAGAAGACTAACGCTGACGGTAATGTTACTGTCTACAAAGCTCGACTTGTTGCGAAAGGTTTTAGACAAGTTCAAGGAGTTGATTACGATGAGACCTTCTCACCCATAGCGATGATTAAGTCTGTCCGAATCATATTAGCAATTGCCACATTTTATGATTATGAAATTTGGCAAATGGATGTCAAAACTGCATTCCTTAATGGATTTCCCTAAGAAGAGTTTTATATGATGCAACTAGAAGGTTTTGTGCAAGGTCCAACGATCCATTTATGGACTGGTGCAAGCCTCTCGGAGTTGGAATATACGCTTTGATAGTGTGATCAAAGCATATGGTTTTATATAGACTTTTGGAGAAGCCTGTATTTACAAGAAAGTGAGTGGGAGCTCTGTAGCATTTCTAATATTATATGTGGATGACATATTGTTAATTCGAGATAACACAAAATTTCTGGATATCATAAAAGGATACTTGAATAAGAATTTTTAAATGAAAGACCTCGGTGAAGCTGCTTATATATTAGGCATCAAGATTTATACTGAATGGTGGATGATGTAGGGTGGAACCTTGTGGGGCTGATCTTTCATGAAAGGAGTGGATCCCGCGATGAACACGAAGAACACGGGGAAGAAAACGAGGCGAAACACTAGGGAAAACACGAGAGAATCACTAAACCAACACGAAATAGTCACACATGTGCTAGATCCTTGGGTACATAAGAGATCACACGATCCACGGACAACTAAGGACGATACAAGGGTAGTCGGTCTTCTCCGCGAGGAGGTCTTGAATCCACAAGGGGATCTTCCCTTAGAGGGGTCTTGAATCCAAAGGGATCTTCTACGAAGAGGGTCCGCGGTCTCTCTCGTGGAGTAGATCCGATGTGGATGAGCAATGCTCTATCTCTAAATATGAGCTAAACCAATGCTGGCCCTAGCTATAAGGAATAGGAGATCTATTTATAGCCTTAGTGCAAAAGGGGGTGAAGTGGGGGGTACATGGGCTGCGGCCCAACTCATGGCAGCACACAGGCGCGGGACGTCCGGGAGTCACCGGTCGTCTGGAGGCCCGCGAGGGTCCGGACGTCGGGAGCCTGTCAGACGTCTATAGATTCAGCTCGGGTGGTCTTCGGTTGAACGTCCGGTCGGGGTCGGACGTCTGGGGCGTCGATCGTCCGTTTGGCGTTGGAAGTCTATAGTTTTGGCTCGGGTGTGGAAGTGTCGGTCGTCCGGAGAGGGTCGGATGTCCAAAGCCTGGAGATTGTCGGGCGTCCGGGGTTCGTCGGTCGTTCGGAGCCTGGGGACTTCGAGCAGTTCTTCTTCTTGTTCCATGAACTTGGCGTCCTCACCGTCTTGTCCGTTGAATGTAGTTGGTCCGTGGCCTTCCTCCAAGCACCTGATCACACATAGGGTTTCCACTTGAGGTAGTAGCCAATTCTCATGCATGGAAAGTGGTAGTTCGAAGAGGAGTGAGTTCACCTTATCTTCGATAGCCTTCGCTCGGGCTCTTGTCATTGGTCCAAGTGGTGTCGTAGGGGACGTAGGTAGGTCCATGGGGATGACCTTGGAATGCTCCGCATCATCTCCCCTCCCTTGGGGAAGATCCAACCTCGGATCAAAATCTTCATCACCATGGTAGGGCGAGAGATCCTTGACATTGCAGATGTCGCTCACGTTGTACTTGTCACGCGGGAGGTTGATCTTGTAAGCGTTGTTGTTGTAGCGTGCAAGCACCTTGAAGGGTCCATCCGCGCGAGGTAGAAGCTTCGACTTGCGTTCGTTGGGGAAGCGGTCTTTGCGAAGGTGTAGCCACACATGGTCACCAATGTTGAATACCATAGGTTGCTTGTTGATGTTGAGCTTGGTCGCAAGTCGTTGTACTTGGCGCTCGATTGTGTGCCTTGTATCTTCATGCACCTTCTTGAGATGGGTCGCACGCTCTTGTAGTGGTAGTAGAAGAATGTCCAATGGGGACAATGGGTTGAATCCGTAGACGACCTCGAAGGGGGAGTTGCCGGTTGTTGAGTGTCTTGCGCGGTTGTAGGCGAACTCGGCGATAGGTAGACACTCCTCCCACTCCTTGATGTTCTTCTTGATGAGTACTCGAAGTAGAGCGGAGAGTGTGCGGTTGGTCACCTCCGTTTGGCTGTCGGTTTGTGGATGGTATGTCATGGAGAAGAGTAGCTTGATTCCGAGCTTGGCACATATGGTCTTCCAAAAGTAGCTAAGGAACTTGACTTCGCGGTCCGCGATGGTCGTCTTTGGCACTCCATGTAGACGCAATATTTCCCTACAAAAGAGAATGGCAACATGTGAAGCATCGGCTATCTTGTTGCAAGGAATGAAATGGGCCATCTTAGAGAATCGGTCCACAACGACAAATACCGAATCCTTCCCATTTCTAGTCCTAGGAAATCCAAGTACAAAATACATGCTAATGTCTTCCCATGGTTGATATGGAATTGGGAGAGGCATGTAAAGGCCATGGGATTGAGCTTTAGACTTAGCTTTGCGACATGTACAGCATCAGTTGGTGAAGCGGTTGACATCGCGAAATATCTTGGGCCAAAAATAGTTCTTGGAGAGCGAAGCAAATGTCTTGTTATCTCTCATAAGATATCCATTTTTGATGTAATAGCGTTACCAAGATGTATGCGTCAAACATTTGGCATAAGGAATAGCAAAAGTAGGATCATGCTCATACAAGTCTTTTATATGCTCAGAGCTAATGACATCCAATTCAAGTTGAGTAACAAGCATGCATATGCCGGAAAGAGCGCCTGCCACAATTTTTTTACCTTTAATGTACTTGATGACATAAGGAAAATACTCAATAAATTCACTCCATTTAGCATGACGCTTGTTCAACTTGGTTTGGCCTTTAAGATACTTGAGCGTTTCATGATCGGTATGAATGATAAATTCATGAGGGCAAAGATAGTGTTCCCATTCATGCAAAACACGGACTAAAGCATATAGCTCTCTATCATAGATGGGGTAATTGAGTTGCGCTCCGGAAAGTTTCTCACTAAAGTAAGCTATGGGGCGCTTCTCTTGAGTTAGCACACCTCCTATGCCATTACCACTAGCATCGCAATGAATCTCAAAGGGCTTGTCAAAGTTGGGTAATGCAAGCACGGGAGCATGAGTAAGCAAATTCTTAAGCTCATGGAAAGCAGTATCTTGGGATGGTCCCCAAACAAAAGGCGCATTCTTCTTGCTCAAAGCATGCAAAGGTGAAGCAATGGTGCTAAAATCTTTGACAAAACGACGATAGAAGCCGGCAAGGCCAAGAAAGCTATGCACTTGTTGCAAGTTGGTTGGTTGAGTCCAAGTCTTAATAGCATTGATCTTGGACTCATCTACATGGACACCCTTAGAAGATACAACAAAACCCAAGAAAACGAGCTTATCCACGCCGAAAAGGCACTTTTCCATGTTAGCAAAGAGATGCTCGCTTCGAAGAGTTTGCAAAACGGTTCGAACATGGGTGACATGATCTTGAAGAGATTTGCTATAAACAAGGATATCACTGAAGTAGACCACAACAAACACACCAATGTAAGGGCGAAAGACATGATTCATAAGATGCATAAAAGTACCTGATGCTTCCGATAGACCCATAGGCATGACTAACCACTCAAATAACCCAAACTTGGTTTTGAAAGCAGTTTTCCATTCATCACGCTCTTGTATGTGGATTTGATAGTAACCACTCTTAAGATCAATCTTGGAGAATATAGTGGCACCACTAAGTTCATCAAGCATTCATCAAGGCATAGAATGGGATACCAATAGCGAATGGTGATAGCGTTGATAGGTCTACAATCGGAGCACATGCGAAAGCTACTGTCTCTTTTTGGCACAAGAATGATCGGGACGGCACAAGGGCTCATACTTTCACGCACATGTCCATGGGGTCTACGAGATATTTTACTTGCCTTTGTATTTCTTTGGTTTCTTCGGGGTTGACGCGGTAGGGATCTTTGTTCGAAAGAGGTGCTCCGGGGATGAGGTCGATGCGGTGCTCGATGCCTCGTAGTGGAGGTAGTCCCGGAGGTAGCTCATCGGGGAAAACATCTTGAAATTCCTGCAAAAGAGAAGACAACACTAAAGGTAGAGCGTGAGAATTGTTAGCTTGTGTTGCATTGTCCTTGCACAAAAGGACATAATGTAGGACACTAGATGGGTTCTCACACACTCCTCTTATCTCACTTTTGATGGCAAATAGAACTAAGTTCTTCTTGTCGCTCATCGTGGAGGCACTCGATTTTGGCTTGTGGCGCTCACTCTCTTTTGGGTGGCTCGCTCTCTCACTATTCTCTCCACGATGGTTGGCTTGCTTGTCGGCGATCACTTGGGTTGGAGACATGGGGCGAAGTACGCACTCCTTTCTTTCATCTTGAAGATGTAGTGGTTCGTTCGGCCGTTGTGGATGACACCTCTATCAAATTGCCATGGGCGTCCAAGAAGAAGGTGACAAACGGTCATTGGAACGACGTCGCACTCCAAGTGTCTTCGTAGGCGCCAATTTTGAAGGAGACTTGTACTCGATGCTTGACTTGAATGGTGCCGGAGTCGCTATGCCATTGGACTTTGTAGGTATGTGGATGCTTCGTCTTGGGCAAGTTGAGCTTGGAGCAAAGTTCTTCACTTGCGAGGTTATGACAACTCCCTCCATCGATGATGACCTTGACGGACCTTCCATTGATGCCGGCCTTCGTGTGAAAGATATGGCATGGTTGGTCTTCTTCTTGGTGATGTTGAAGAGTCAAGACCTTCGAGACAACTAGAGCGGGACTTGAATCTTCATCGCAAAAGACTTGTTCTTCTTCATCGTTCACTTGCCGGTGCATGGTGACTTGCTCAAGGGCGTCCATTTCTCCTTCACTCATTGAGTCATAAGTGCCGTCGTCGTTGAGGATCATGGTCTGCTTGTTGGTGCCCTCATAGGACTTGTGGCCTCGGCCTCCACATGTGAAGCATTTGAAGGAACTTGCCTTGACGGTCTCATCGGTTGGGGTTGATGATGATGAAGCTCTCGGCTTGAAGTTGCTCGATGTAGAAGGATGACTTGGGGTTGATGAAGCTTTCTTGTAATTCGACTTGTCGACGTTGGTTGTAGAAGGCTTGGTGGACGGTGTAGGAGTTGTTGAAGCTTGGGTGTTGGAGAAGCCGTATGACTTGGATGATTATTTGGCATACTTGTAATCGTCTTGCACTTGACGTTCCACTTTGATAGCTTGATGCACTAGCTCGATGATATTCGAGTAGGGTTGGAAGTCGGCGATCTTGTTGATAGGATGGTTGAGTCCATTCAAGAAACGTGCCATTGTTTGCTCATCATCTTCCGTGATGTTGGCTCTTATCATGGCAATCTCCATCTCCTTGTAGTACTCTTCAACACTCTTGGTTCCTTGCTTGAGTTGTTGAAGTTTCTCGAAGAGGTCGCGGTTGTAGTAGGTAGGCACAAAGCGTTCTTGCATGACATCCTTCATTTGCGCCCAAGTAGTGATGGGTGGTTCTCCTCTTGCCTCTCGGCGCTTGATAACTTGTTCCCACCAAATGAGGACATAGTCTTGGAACTCAAGGGATGCCATCGCGATCTTCTTCTCTTCATCGTAGTTGTCCAAGCGAAAGATTTTGTCGACCTTCAATGCCCATGAGAGGTACTCTTTGGGATCGTTGCTTCCGTTGAACTTGGGCATGGTGAATTTTAGCTTGTCGGGGATGATGACGTCCATGTTGTTGATGATTGTCAAGCTAGTGTTGCTCTTGGCGAGGAGGGTTGTGTTGGGGAACGTAGTAATTTCAAAAAAATTCCTACGCACACGCAAGATCATGGTGATGCATAGCAACGAGAGGGGGAGAGTGTGATCTACGTACCCTTGTAGATCGACAACGGAAGCGTTAACTTGGTTGATGTAGTCATACGTCTCCACGGCCCGACCGATCAAGCACTGAAACTACGGCACCTCCGAGTTCTAGCACACGTTCAGCTTGATGACGATCCCCGGACTCCGATCCAGCGAAGTGTCGGGGAAGAGTTCCGTCAGCACGACGGCGTGGTGACGATCTTGATGTACTACCGTCGCAGGGCTTCGCCTAAGCACCGCTACAATATTATCGAGGACTATGGTGGAAGGGGGCACCGCACACGGCTAAGAATATGATCACGTGGATCAACTTGTGTGTCTAGGCGTGCCCCCTTCCCCCGTATATAAAGGAGCAAGGGGAGGAGGCTGGCCGGCCCTATAGGCGTGCCAAGGAGGAGTCCTCCTCCTAGTAGGAGTAGGATCCTACTAGGAGGGGGAAGGAAGTGGGGAGGGAGAGGGAAAGGGGGGCGCCGCCCCCCCCCCCCCCTCTCCTAGTCCAATTCGGACCAGGGGGGAGGAGGCGCGCGGCCCACCTTTGGCTGCCCCTCTCTCTCTCCACTAAGGCCCATATGGCCCATTACTTCTCCCGGGGGGGTTCCGGTAACCCTCCGGCTCTCCGGTTTTCTCCGAAATCACCCGGAACACTTCTGGTGTCTGAATATAGTCGTCCAATATATCAATCTTTATGTCTCGACCTTTTCGAGACTCCTCGTCATGTCCGTGATCACATCCGGGACTCCAAACTAACTTCGGTACATCAAAACTCATAAACTCATAATATAACTATCATCGAAACCATAAGCATGCGGACCCTACGGGTTCGAGAACAATGTAGACATGACCGAGACACGTCTCCGGTCAATAACCAATAGCGGAACCTGGATGCTCATATTGGCTCCTACATATTCTACGAAGATCTTTATCGGTCAGACCGCATAACAACATATGTCGTTCCCTTTGTCATAGGTATGTTACTTGCCCGAGATTCGATCGTCGGTATCTCAATACCTAGTTCAATCTCGTTACCGGCAAGTCTCTTTACTCGTTCTGTAATACATCATCCCGCAACTAACTCATTAGTTGCAATGCTTGCAAGGCTTAAGTGATGTGCATTACCGAGAGGGCCCAGAGATACCTCTCCGACAATCGGAGTGACAAATCCTAATCTCGAAATACGCCAACCCAACATGTACCTTTGGAGACACCTGTAGAGCTCCTTTATAATCACCCAGTTACGTTGTGACGTTTGGTAGCACACAAAGTGTTCCTCTGGCAAACGGGAGTTGCATAATCTCATAGTCATAGGAACATGTATAAGTCATGAAGAAAGCAATAGCAACATACTAAACGATCGGGTGCTAAGCTAATGGAATGGGTCATGTCAATCAGATCATTCAACTAATGATGTGATCCCGTTAATAAAATAACAACTCTTTGTCCATGGTTAGGAAATATAACCATCTTTGATTAACGAGCTAGTCAAGTAGAGGCATACTAGTGACACTCTGTTTGTCTATGTATTCACACATGTATTATGTTTCCGGTTAATACAACTCTAGCATGAATAATAAACTTTTATCATGATATAAGGAAATAAATAATAACTTTATTATTGCCTCTAGGGCATATTTCCTTCAGGTTGTCAATTTCATGTTGCTCTTTGTCGTGGAGGATTTCCATTGTCTTCATGCTCTTGGTGAACTTGATGTACTTGGCGAGCTTGTGGAGGAGCTTGTCGAGCTCGAGGAGGAACTTGAGGAACTTGACGATGCACGCGAGCTTGAAATCTTCATTCGTGAGCTTCTTCGTGAAGTGCTTCTTCATGTTCACGAGCTTTTCAGCCTCGGTTGGCTATGGCTCGACTTGAATCTCGGAGGGCTTGTTGCGCCTCAAGTGCTTGAGCATCTCGCTTGAGCATTGCGCTTGATGTTGTGCCTCGGCATCTTGTGCTTCTTGGTGAAGATGCACTCGCTCTTCCTCTTCATGTTGGCGTTGGCGTTGCCGCTCTCATGCTTGCGCAAAAGCCTCTTGGGTTTGGCATTGTCGGTGATCTTGAGGGTTGGTGTCGCGTAGAGGATTGAGGCTTTCTTGACGATCGTTGCGCGCGGCACGTCTAAAAGAGTTTGATGGCGGTGGACTTGAGCCAGAGAGGGTGAAGTCAGAGTGGCGACTTGAGTGGCTCCTTCTTGATGAGGACAAAGTGGAAGAAGGGTGGTTGAGCAACAAAGTGCGAATCTCGTCCATTCTTGCGTCATTCTCGTGCTTGTGATCGTCGAGGTTGTGGTCGAAGTAGTCCCTTGTACGCTGCTCGGAGATTCGCAAGTCGTCGATGAGGTTGTCGATGCGTTCACTCATTGCTTGTTGCTCTTGATGCAAAGCACGTTGTGGACCAAATAGGCGACTCTTGGTGACGTAGGTGTTCATGTCGTCATCGTGCTCAATCAAGAGTGGGTTGGTGGAAGTACTTGGCCTATCCATCATTCCAAGAGAAAAACATGAGTGGTAGAAAGAGAAGAACGTATACCAAATGTACCTTGACCAAAGTTGAAGGTGGATCAATGATCACTCCAATGTGGACAAGGAAATAGCACAATTGGTAACAATTCTTGTCGGTTTCTCACACCTGCACAAGTAAAAGCTTATGGTGGAGCTTGGTTAGGATGGTGGCACAAAATTTGATGCAATTGTAACTGAGCTTCAATAATGTTGGAAAAGATTCGCAAGATTGCAATGCAACAAGTAGACCAAGCAATGTAAGGTACACGGAAAAACACACACAAAAAGATAAATGGGGTCGTGCAACCAAGGATGAGCCAAAATGTGGAATCCACAAAAATGCCCTTGTTGCACAACACTAAAGAGACGCTAGCACGATTGCACAATATGCGGATACAGACTTTTGCACAACCTACTAAGCAAAAATGCAACGACTTCTATCCCAAGTATGCTCTATGCAAGGTGTTTCTATGATATGATCCAAGATGATCTAGTATGACAATCTTAATGTTGTATGATGCTATGGTTCTTTCGTATAAGCTCTTTGCTTATCTTTCCCTTTTGCTTAAAAGCTTGTTTGGCTCTTTGTTGTTTGAGCTCTTTTCTCATGCAATGCTTGACGAACCAAGATAGCAATTATGTATGCGATGACAACTTTGTGACACAAGAGATGATACCCAATATATGCACCAATGATGTATGTATGCTATGGTAAGTATGATCACTAATGTGCACAAGTCTCGTTGCCGGCAATACTCAAAAGCTAGTCTCGATGCGTAAGCAACGCAAATGTGTAAGGCTATGGTGTCTATCAATGTAAAGGCAAGAATGATGTATCACGATACCAAGACGAGGTTACCGCTGTCGCTTACGGTATGGTGTCAAAATGGTGGCACGAATACCAAGATGTAGTCGATGTGGTCGTAGTTGATGATGCGTCCGTGGCGAAGATGAGTGGCGGTGATGTTGTTGTCGAACCGTACCTAAATAGCCAAAATACAAAAGGACACGGGACCGCAACTCAAATTCTCAAAGTTCGAAGTGGCAAAACGTGTCGGAGTGCGAGACGGGTACGCAATGGTGGTGGTATGCGGAAGTGGTGATGGTGTATAGGTGGTGGGATTGCGTATGCGGAAATGTGGGGTGGTGGTGTTGACTAAACTGAAAAAAATTCAGTTTCGTCAAGGATCGTCGGACGTTTGGGCTGGGTCGGTCGTCCGGTTGTCGGACGTCCGAAAACGGTCGGAAGTCCGATGCTTGGACGATTTTTCGGGCATGGGCAGAACAACACGTGGACTTGTTGGAGAGGTCGGATTTCGTCGATTCCGGGAGATTTCATGGATGGAAAGGGTGAGGAAAGGGGGGAAAAGCTAGATCCACTCAAGACAAATCAAATCCACGGATCAAATCCAACAAAATTTCAACACACCAACAAATCACAAAAAAATTGGGGCTATTTTTGTGGGGAATTTTCGAATTAGAGACGAAATCAACAAAAACTAGGCTAGCAACACAACAGGGAGGCTCCGAAATCGGGATCAACGTGGCTCTGATACCAAGATGATGTACGATGGAACCTTATGTGGCTGATCTTTCACGAAAGGAGCGGATCCCGCGATGAACACGAAGAACACGGGGAAGAAAACGAGGGAAAACACAAGGGAAAACACGAGAGAATCACTAAACCAACACAAAATAGTCACACATGTGCTAGATCCTCGGGTACATAAGAGATCACACGATCCACGGACAACTAAGGACGACACAAGGGTAGCCGGTCTTCTCCGTGAGGAGGTCTTGAATCCACAAGGGGATCTTCCCTTAGAGGGGTCTTGAATCCAAAGGGATCTTCTCCGAAGAGGGGCCGCGGTCTCTCTCGTGGAGTAGATACGATGTGGATGAGCAATCCTTTATCTCTAAATATGAGATAAACCAATGCTGACCCTAGCTAGAAGGAATTTGAGGTCTATTTATAGTCTTAGTGCAAAAGGGGCGAAGTGGGGGTACATGGGCTGCGGCCCAACTCATGGCAGCACACAGGCGCCAGATGTCCGGGAGTCACTGGTCGTCCGGAGGCTTGCAAGGGTCCGGATGTCTGGTGCCTGTCAGACGTCCGTAGATTCAGCTCGGGTGGTCTTCGGTCGGACATCAGTTCGGGGTCGAACGTCCGGGGCGTCGGTCGTCCGTGGGGCGTGGGAAGTCCGTAGTTTTGGCTCGGGTGTGGAAGTGTCGGTCGTCCGGAAGGGCCGGACATCCGGAGCGTGGAGGTTGTCGGACATCCGGGGTTCGTCGGTCGTTCGGAGCCTGGGGACTTCGAGCAGTTCTTCTTCTTGTCCCATGAACTTGGCGTCCTCGCGGTCTTGTCCGTTGAATGTACTTGGTCTGTGGCCTTCCTCCAAGCACGTGATCACACATAGGGTTTCCACTTGAGGTAGTAGCCAATTCTCATGCATGGAAAGTGGTAGTTCGGAGAGGAGTGAGTTCACCTTATCTTCGATAGCCTTCGCTCGGGCACATGTCATTGGTCCAAGTGCTGTCGTAGGGGACGTAGGTAGGTGATGAGGACATGGCTACCAAAATTACGCCCATATCCCCTGCTGTTTTACCTCTTGGAACAGTTGCTAGAGCTCAGATATGCCAATTAAATTATCAAGTACTTTCGTTTCTTGGTAATGTTTCTAGTTTTCATGAGAATATGATGCTGCCTGACTTAGATACATTTGTGTTGCTTGCAATTAAAGGGCCTAGCACGGACAAGAAGGTTGAACATTGGAGCATGGTCAAGCACGGAGATGATGGTGCATGCGAAGAGAACAAGAACGGATGTTCAAGTGGAGATTTTCGGACATTGAAGCCACCATGATGACATACAAGAAGATGGATGAAATATACAAGATGGCCTTTCATAAATTTCGTCCATAGCTTATTATTGGTGTTGTGCCACCTTATTTTGGGCCAGGCCCATGTAATCTATTTTTAGAGTCCATATTGTAGGGGAAACGACTTAGGAGTTGTTTTAGTCCCACCTTGCCAAGGGTGGACAAAATCCCCTCTCTCTTCCCTATAAATATAGCCCTTGAGGCATCGTTTAGACCTGGGTTTTATTTAATTAAAGTTAGACATCGCTGCAACTTCGTGTACTTAGTTTGTGTCCAACGATCAGACCATGACCGCTTATGAAACCCCACTTTTATCAATACTTCATCCATACTCGCAATATTCAGATTGCTTAATCATATTCTTGCTTGTTATTCGATTGCTTGTAGGAATAGACCTTCATCGTCAGGTTGATCGTGCTTCGGCATGGTCAATAACCTCTCGGAGTTGGTTTAGCGATTGCTAAGGCGCTACGTCATTGCACGTTTGTAGTCGGATCATCAAAGTCGTTTCCACCAAATCGATAGTTATCATCTCATCGAAAAATCGGGACACCCTCGCCTCTATCAAGTGGTATCAGTTTTCAGGTTGCTTGATGAGATTTTCTAGTTTTTACTAGTCTAGATTGCATCCGTTCTTCATACCTAGAGTCCAGGAAAAAGCCAAAAAAATAGATTAGTTCATCCGTGGCCTAGACAGTCTGAGCCTTTCGCTTTTATCACTTAGTTTTTGCATTGTGGAATTTTCGGTTGCATCGTGTGTCGAGTTGCTGGTTTTAGTGTATACTTTTAGAGTTTCGAGTTCTAGTCACGTTTTGTTCACACAGCTTTCACCAACACTATCATCCAGTTCATCGCTATCTTTCATTGTCATTTTTTTCTGCCGCTGCCGCTGCCGCCGTCCATCCGCTGATATAGTTCATCATTGTCTTGAAGCCTAATTCATGTTGGAGAGAGAGAGAAAATCAGCCGAGAAATTTGGATCGAGGAGGGAGATCAGAATTTAACAGTGAAGGAATTTGTGCCATTGAGATTCTTGGAATTGGTTGCTGTTACAGCTAGTACAAAAAAACAACTGTCAAATCTAATTCATTTGTAAAGAAAAAGGTTGTTGAGTGTAGAAGAAGAGGAGGACGTGAATTGGATGGTTGGGACGTGGTAGTACTATTTAGATGGAAAAGAAAGAAAATATCTGCGAATAGAAAGAGTTTGGAAGTCTCACTGCTGAAAGTACTAAAGTACTACTAGTAGCAAAGTAGAGCCGGTACAGTTATCCTCACATTTTCCTAGGCGCCGGCGGAACGGCCAAAATTTAGGCCGGTCCGCTCGTAGCCATCCGATTGGTGCACGTATAACCGCTCGATGCAGCTGCTGTTTGGTCAACGCATGCCCCTACAACGGATTCTGCATCTAGTCGCTCGATTCCGCATCTCGCTGGCAGCACGCGCTTGCTGGTTGCCATGGTCACCGGTTATCGCCCTCACCGGCCATCCTTGTCGCCACTCACCGCACTCGTCGCCTGCATTTGTGGCTGACTCCACGCATGCAACAGCCGGCCTGCAGTTGCAGCTCCGGTGGCGATGGCCGCACCTCGCCGGCGTGCTCACCGCCGTCGGCTTGGCCGGATCCAGACCGTTCAGGCCTTATCTTTTTCCCCCATCGAAAACGATTCTCCCAGCGAAGCTTCCCTTCCCACGCGCATGGAAGCACAGCAAAAAAAGATGGAGGTCGTGGTCGTACGTGATCCATCGCCGTCGCTGTTGTAGGAAGCACCGTCCAGCAGCTCCACCGTCCAAACAAATGTTTGCATCTCCACCTCCAATGACGAGCCAACGTCAACGCAGGTGATAGCAAAAAACGACGATGGATGCAGTAAAAATGTCGTCGCCATCGCGGCTCAGGGCGTCTTCGTCACTCATGAATGGTTGCAGCAAAACGTCACGTCAATCGTAGCAAAAAGGACGACGGATGCAGCAAAACTTCATCCCCGTCGCCGGGGTCACAGCTAAGTAGTAAAAATGGATGTAGCAAATTTGCTTGCCGGTTGTAGCACTGTCAGTTGCCGGTCGTAGCACATTTGGGCATCGCCGGGCCATGGCCGGGGAGTGGTCGCTGGTTCTAGCAAATCTCAAAAGGCGGGTTGTAGCAAAACTAAGAGCTGGTTCCAGCAAAACTCAAATACGGTGGTAGCAAAAATGTGTTGGTTCCAACAAAAACAGAGACGATGGTAACAAGAATGGATACTAGTTCCAGCAAAAAATCAACCCGGTGGTAGCAAAAAACATTACTGTTTCCAGCAACAACAAAATATCCATGGCCAGGGGAGTGGCCTCCTGTCACAGCACCGTAGTATTGGGCGTCGCCGGCCATGGACACAGCTCCGACCATGGAAGCGACTTCGCCAGCCCTGGACGCAGCTCCGACCACGGACGCAACTTCGCTAACCATGGCCGCAGCTCCGACCATGGACTCAACTTCGCCGGCCATGGCTGTTGTAGCTCTGGGCGCCACAGAACAATAGGAGATGCAGTTTGGAGTGGGGAAATCGAGTGGAGGACACTAGCTCGGGGGTCGGCTTCAGGGGTGCTTGCCGGAGAAGAAAAGGGGGGCTCGCTGGAGGAGATCGTCGGGTCAGACTTCAATGGCAGCCGTGAGAGATTGGGAGAAAAGAAAAAGACCCAGGGAAAGGGAAGGAGAAGGACGCAGAGGACGGGGAAAGAGATAACGTGATGGGCCCTCCCGATTTGACTAGTTGTAGCCAGCGCGCATAGATGAGACCGGCCGAAGCCTTCGACCGGCTCGCCGTACGCAAGCGTTTCCCAAAACGAAAAGATATTGAACAAGTACTGATTTGCTTTGGAAAGTGTTCAGCACTAAAATAGAAGACAACTTGATAGGCGGACAGTTTTGTGTGACAACAATTTTAGTTGGAAAGATTCTGCCACAAAGTTTCCTTGATTTCCATACATCTAGGAAGGAGAGATAAAAAATAATATTCCAAAAAAAAAGAGAGAAGCTCTGCGCAGCACATCTGGTCGGTTGGAGAAGAAAAGAAAAAGGCAGGTTTAGATCTCCAACGAAATTGAAAACAGAGTCATTTCTTTTGGAAGGAATTGCAGTTTAGATTTGATGGGTTGTGGCCTTTAAAAAAAGGAAACAATGAAGGACGTGTGGATTGTGTGCTACTACTTGAAACGTAATACAAAAAAAACAGATTTGGCACGTTTGGATATGGGTGTCCTAGTGTGGCACGTTTAAATTTTTTAAGGAGTAGTTTCCTTACGAGAGTATTGCAGATCGCAGCAAAAAAAGAAGAAGGAGAATCCATTACGGGAGAAGTGCAAAATCGCAGCAAAGAAAAAAAGGAAGGAGAATCCATTGCGGGAGAAGTGCAAAATCGCAGCAAAGAAAAAAAAGAAAGGTGCCCATCGGCTGCCTTGTTCAGAAAAGCAGATCCGAAGTTTCATTGTTGGTTCGCTGCCTCGTTGGATTGAAAAACGTGGGATTTACTAGTAGTACTTCGGTTTGCTTGCAAAGTTTGGATTTCCGAGGAATATAGAAGGGAAGTCGGATCCGCAAAAAAAGGGGGGCTAATTCCGTGGAGACTTAAAAGGAAATAAGGAAAATCTGATTTGCCTTGCTCGTTTTGTGGAAGAAAAAAAAAAGGAGAATTTAAAGAGTACGATTCTTGCCTTGTTTGGATTGTTTTCTTTGGAATACGTGAGCGTACAACTACCAATTTCGTTTTGGCTATTCTGGTGCGCCAACACAAAAAAGAGGGGCATTTCCTTGTGGAGCCGCGTGACTAATACTTGTGCCTCTTAAAAAAAACCAAGAGTTTGACTTCGTCCAGAAAACAACAACGTACAAGTTTTATCGGCTGCCTCATTTGTCTTTGTGTCATGCACATTTTTTATTGCTGAATCTACAGTGCTTTTGGAGAGAGAAATTTTTTTGGTCGTTTGCTTTGGAGCGCATCATACTATTTGAATGCGATTTCCCTCACTTAATTATATTCTTCTCCGTCGCGGTGTGAATTTTCATTTGTGTATTAGGCTCGCGTCTCTAGTACAGTTTAGCCTAGGACCAGCACTCGACTACTTTGAGCAATTCTTCAACTTGCATTAATTAACATGGTGGCAGCATTTTTTTCTCACATATATAAAGCCAACCCAGCTCCACATATTTCTACTCCGTGTATACATACGTTCACCTGGCAATCGCTTTTCCCAAATTTTGGAGTTATTTGACATCGCCGGTTGCCGATCGCCACCTGTTGCATGGTTAGAACTTGTAAGACATTAATATTTTCTTTACTGTGAGCGCTTTACCACCACATCCTAGTAGTTCGTAGGAACATTATTCTTGGATTTTGTTTCTTGTTTCTACTAACTATGGCAGGTTCAAGAGTCAGTTGGGCTTCATCGACCGTGGGAGACGTGCCACCACCTCCGACAATACAACCACTGTCACAAGAGATGCAAAGACATCAGAATGCGCAGAATCGGGTTCTTGTTTCCATGCCACCTTTTCATGGTCATTTTAAGCCCGATTTATATATTGAATGGGAGTTCAAAATAAATGCTATATTTGCTTCCCATAATTATTCTGAACGTCGAAAAGTTAATGCCGCGGTTGGTACATTCACTAGTTTTGCTACTGTTTGGTGGAGTGAACATTGTCGGTTATACCCTGATTTTATACCTACTGCTTGGGCTGATTTAAAGCATGTCATGAGAGATAGATTCGTCGATGTTTATTATACTCGTGGCATGATTAAAAAACTACAACATTTAAAACAAGGTAGTGACACTGTAACAAAATATTATGATGATTTACAAACTACCTTGTTGCACTCCTTTTTAGAGGAAACTGAAGATGATTTTATGGATAGATTTTGGGGAGGATTCAACCTTGATATTCAGGAGATACTATTTCATGAAGAGTGTTATTCTATGGACCGTTTGTTTCATCTTGCTTGCAAAGCTGAACAGGAAATAAAATGACGTGTTGCCCACAAGGAGAACAAGTGCAGGGTGCACATTCCACAAGTTGATACGGTTGTTCCTTCAACTACTAGGCATACTATGACAACCACATTCGTTGTTGTGAGGGCTACATCACCTCCACCATGTGACACATCATCACCAAGAGTGTCTACATCATCTGAGTTGATCATAAGAGGTAATGACAAAGGTACTAATCTTCCACCTCCACATGAGTATGATGAATGTCTCGTCAATTTAAATGCACCATGCGGTGAGCTACCCACCACTTTGATCACACCAGCTATTTTAGAGGACTATGTTGATGATTTGACTTTGCCATGTGATCAAACAATTTTGAGTGAACCCATTGAATTAACTATCGATGCAAAAGAATCAAGTGAATCAGGGAATAAATCGGATTTGGATCAAATATGTTTGAAAATAATTGTGCCAATGTTTAATCATTTTGATATGACCTCTAATCTTGGTGATGGTTCATCAATGTTGGGATGGTTTAATGATAAGCATTGTCAATCTTTTGATAAGAATAAGAGCTTCACTTATATGTACAAACTAAGTTGCAAGATTTCCATCCCTTTGACTTCTTGTGATAATATATTGGCTTTATATTTCACGACTTTTGAAGGATGCTCTTGTATAACTATGTCACATGTGCACCAAATGAGATCAGTAAAAACAGATGACATATACATATACAACGTGTACACCTTGTCTGTTTTGTTAGCCAGATTTCAGATTAAGCAACGCCGAGGACGACTTTGTTTTTAAGAAGGGGAGGAGGATGAGGACATGGCTACCACAGTTACACCCATATCCCCTGATGTTTTACCTCTTGAAACAGTTGCTAGAGCTCAGATATGCCAATTAAATTATCAGGTACTTTTGTTTCTTGGTAATGTTTCTAGTGTTCATGAGAATATGATGTTGCCTAACTTAGATACATTTGTGTTGCTTGCAATTGAAGGGCCTAGCACAGACAAGAAGGTTGAACATTGGAGCATGGTCAAGCACGGAGATGAAGGTGCGTGCGAAGAGAACAAGAACGGAGGTTCAAGTGGAGATTTCCGGACTTTGAAGCCACCATGATGACATACAAGAAGATGGACGAAATATACAAGATGGCCTTTCATAAATTTCGTCCATAGCATATTATCGGTGCCGCGCCACCTTATTTTGGTCCAGGCCCATGTAATCTATTTTTAGAGTCCATATTGTAGGGGAAACGACTTAGGAGGTGTTTTAGTCCCACCTTGCCAAGGGTGGACAAAATCCCCTCTCTTTTCCCTATAAATATAGCCCTTGAGGAATCGTTTAGACTTGGGTTTTATTTAGTTAAATTTAGCCATCGCTGCAACTTCGTGTACTTCGTTTGTGGCCAACGACCAAACCAAGACCACTTATGAAACCCCACTTTTATCAATACTTCATCCATACTCGCAATATTTAGATTGCTTAATCATATTCTTACTTGTTCTTGGATTGCTTGCAGGAATAGACCTTCGTGGTCAGGTTGATCGTGCTCCGGCGTGGTCAATAACCTCTCGGAGTTGGTTTAGCGATTGCTAAGGCACTACGTCATTGCACGTTTGTAGTCGGATCGTCAAATTCATCTCCACCAAATCGATAGTTATCATCTCATCGAAAAATCGGGACACCCTCGCCTCTATCAGTAGGTCCATGGGGATGACCTTGGGATGCTCCGCATTAGTGGAGCTGTTAGTTGGTGCAGTTCCAAGCAGAGCGTTGTGGCGGGATCTACGTGTGAAGCAAAGTACATAGCTGCTTCGGAAGCAGCAAATGAAGGAGTCTGGATGAAGGAGTTCGTATCCGATCTAGGTGTAATACCTAGTGCATCGGGTCCAATGAAAATCTTTTGTGACAATACTGGAGCAATTGCTTAGCGAAGGAATCCAGATTTCACAAGAGAACCAAACACATCAAGATACGCTTCCACTCTATCTGCGATCAAGTCAAGGAGGGAGACATAGAGATTTGCAAAATACATATGGATCTGAATGTTGCAGACCCGTTGACTAAGCCTCTTCCACGAGCAAAACATGATCAACACCAAGACTCCATGGGTGTTAGAATCATTACTACGTAATCTAGATTATTGACTCTCGTGCAAGTGGGAGACTGAAGGAAATATGCCCTAGAGGCAATAATAAAGTTGTTAATTATATTTCCTTATATCATGATAAATGTTTATTATTCATGCTAGAATTGTATTAACCGAAAACTTAGTACATGTGTGAATAGATAGACAATACAGAGTGTCCCTAGTATGCCTCTACTTGACTAGCTCGTTAATCAAAGATGGTTAAAGTTTCATGACCATAGACATGTGTTGTCATTTGATGAACGGGATCACATCATTAGAGAATGATGTGATGGACAAGACCCATCCATTAGCTTTGCATAATGATCGTTAAGTCTTATTGCTATTGCTTTCTTCACGACTTATACATATTCATGTGACTATGCATTGAATTCAGGGCTCCGCAGACCCTTGAGAGATTCTAACACTAGGGTGCGCACGAAGAACACTCTATCCCTAGCTCGCTTGCTAACGATCCCATGGCCTAGATCGATGGACCCAAAGAACGAGAGACACAGAGATTTATCCTGGCCCGGGCCACCTTGCGGTGTAATACCCTACTCCAGCTTTGTGGTGGATTTCCTCGAGGGGCTGAGGATGAACTAGTACAATAGATGAACAGTCTCAGGAGGTAAGGTGTTCTTGAGCTCGATGAGCTGGTGAGCTGGTCAGGGCGGAATGGATCTAATCCTCTCTACGGTGGTTGCTAGGTCCTATTTATAGTGGCCTTGGTCCTCTTCCCAAATGTTAGGCGGGAAGGGATCCCACAACGGCCAAATTCGAAGGGAGACAACCAGTACAAGCTATCCTGACAAAAGTAGTCTTCGCCTGCAAAGGCTCTAGTGGTGACGCTATAGTGGGCTCCGCGATGACCTCCGTCCTGTCGTGCTGGCGGTCTTGGTCTTGTTGCACCGATATGGAAACCTTTGCCTGATGCCTCGGGACCCCGCGCCTGAGCATGCCTACTTAGCACCAAAGAGGAAACTAGTACACTGCGCCCACTAGAGCCCGCCTGGCCTTGGTAGTCATGGCTCACGTCATGTGAACCTCGTGAGGTGCATGCTGCCTTGATATATCCGCTCCTCGGGATCCAGCCTAGTGAGGCCGCCCTCCAGGGAGGTCTTGGCGTTGTCCGCCTCCTGAGGCTTGGCCCCTCGCGAGGGTCTTGAGTCCTTGCTGCCGAACTCGGCCGTACCAGGCCAGTGGTGGAGCCACGCCACAGGCTGCAGGCAGGCAAGTCTGGGTACCCCCAGTCCCAGAACGCTGATAGTAGCCCCCTGGCTCAAGGCGCGCTTGAACTTGGCTTCGAGGTGAAGCCAAAGGACAAGTGTGGAGCACCATGGACCCCAACTACCTGCGGCCTTGGCCGACGCGTGGCGATTGATGGGACATGGGCGCCTCTGCTTCCCCATGCTGCCTTGGTAACTGTCCGATTTGACGAGACTCCGCTGCATGCAGAGGGAAATCATCATTATGTGCGATTGTGGTGACCGGCGGTTGGTGATGAGGACATCAATACCATTGTACACCCACAACCCGTGCGACTATACATACTGGACCAATTAGTAGAGCTCGCGCACGCCAATTGAATTATCAGGTACTTTCGTTTATTGGTAACGATTCTAATGTTCATGAGAATATGATGCTGCCTAAATTGGATACATTTGTTTTGCTTACAAATGAAGGGCCTAGCTTGGACAAGAAAGATGAAACTTGGAGCAAGTTCAAGCATGGAGATGATGGCATGCACAAGGGGATCAAGAACGGAGTTACAAGTGATGATTTCAGGAATTTGAAGCCACCATAAGGAGTGCATGAAGCCTTGGACGAAATATACAAGATGCTACTTCATAAATTTCGTCCAGAGGCTATTTTAGGTGCTGCGTCACCTTATTATTGGGCCAGACCCATGTCTTTTCGAAATACTTAAGTATAGGCTATTTTTAGAGTCCGTATGTGTGGGGAAACAAGAGTTAGGGTTGGTTTCGTACCCCTCCTCCAAGGGCCATGAAATCCCCCCTCTTCCTCCATATATACAGCCCTTAGGGCATCGTTTAGACTTTGGGTTTTGTTTAGATTAAAAGTTCGCCATAGCTGCAACTTCGCGTACTTCGTTTGTGTCCAGCGACCAGACCAAGACGTCACAGAACCCCACCTTGATCAATAAAGCTTTCATCTTATATTCGCAATATCGAGATTGCAATCTCAGTTTCTTGCTTGTTCTTCGTTTGCTCGCAGGAAACAGGCCCTCTTGGTCAGGTTGATCGTGCTCCGGCGTGGTTAATAACCCCTCGGAGTTGGTTTAGCGATTGCTAAGGCGCGACGTCCTCGCACGTTCGTAGTCTGATCATCAAAGTCGACTTCCTCTAAAACGACAGCCACGATCTCATCGAAAGACGGGACACATTTGCCTCTATCAAGTGGTATCAGATTTCGAGGTTGCTCGGTGAGATTTTACAGTTTTTCGTAATTTAGGTCGAGTCTGTTCTTCATACCTATAGTCCACGAAAAAGCCAAAAAAATTTAGGGTTAGGTCATCATATCCGAAGCAATCTAAGCCTTTGCATAGTCTTTTTAGAGTTTTGCTTTGTTGAATTTGCGGTTGCATCATCGTGTCGAGTTGCTGGTCTTAGCATCTAGTCCCTTAGAGTTTCGAGTTCTGTTCACAGGTTGTCACGCTGCCGCCGCCGCACCATCGTCATCATCATTACCATATACCACCACCCCACCATATACATCGCCGCTGCCATATACAACCACCAATCCGAGTCCAGATATACCATCGCCATATACCACCACCAATCCGAGTCCATATATACCATCGCCATATACAACCACCAGTCCGAGTTCCACCAGATTCATCGCCGCCACCAGTCCGAGTTCCACCAGATTCATCTCTGCTACCAGTACCAGTCCGAGTCTAGTATTTGTTGCTTTGTTTTCGAGTTCCAGATCACGCGATACTTTGAGTCATGACAGAGTAGGACTCCCAAAATTTCGTGCTACCCGCAATAGAAAAATAGTTCCAAACTCAAAAAAAATAAGTATGGAAAATTCTGGCTAGGCAGTTTTTAGACCATTTGTAGACTTTTTCGAAAAAAAAATTGCGGAGCAAAAAAAAGGGATAATTAGATTTATGCCCCTAGTTGTGTCCCACTCATCTGTTTTACCCCTAATTCTCAAAAGTCACTGGCTCTGTCCAAGTCACTTTGCTCCTATTATGCTTTTGCCCTTTGACCGTTTGACCATCAGTTTGAAAACTTCATAACTAATTCATACTAAATCAGAAAAATGCAAATAAGATACCAAAATGTTTAGAAAAAACAACACCTATATGTCAGTGTCATTTGCATTCATGAAAAAAGTGTTGGAAACTGCCCATCCGAGTGTTAGCTCTTATGCTAGCACCATGAATAGTAAAATCTAAAAAATTAAAAAAATTAAAAAAATTGGGGGCAAAGAATGACAAATGTTTTAATTGCCTGCCAAGTTTCATCAAGGAATAACATTCGTGGGTGCCGTGGCAAAAAAACAATCAGCACTCCAAAATAGATTATTTTTTGCCACGACTTCCACGAATGTCGTTCCTTAATGAAACTTGGCAAGCACTTAAAACATTTGTTGTTCTTCGCCACCATATTTTTTTTGAATTTTTTGAATTTTTTTAGAGTTCACTATTCATGATGGTATCAAAAGAGCTAAAACTCGGATGTGCACTTTCCAACACTTTTTCATGAATGCAAATGACACTGACATATAGGTGAAGTTTTTCTGAACATTTTGGTATCTTATTTGCATTTTTCTGATTCAGTATGAATTAGTTATGAAGTTTTCAAACTGTCAGTCAAATGGTCAAAGGGAAAAAGCATAAGAGGAGCAAAGTGACTTGGACAGAACCGGTGACTTTTGGGAATTAGGGGTAAAACAGACGAGTGGGACACAACTAGGGGCATAAATCTAATTATCCCCAAAAGAGGAAAAAAGTGCAAAAAAGTGAAAAAAAGATTTTTTTTTTTTTCAGAGGGTGCTCCTCCCTTGTTTACGTGCGCGCCTTGATTTTGTTCGTGTTCTAGGCTCGTGTCTCTAGCACGGTTCTAGTCTAGGACCAGCACAGTACCGTCGTTGAGCGTTTATTCAACTTTGCATCTCTGAATTGATTATTGCTGACATTTTTGCTACCATATCATAAGCCTCCCCAGCTCCACATACATCTACATGGTGCGTTTGACACCACCTGGCAATCGCTCTATCCAATCTTTGAGAGTTTTGACTACAACGGTTGCCGATCACCACCTGCTGCTGGGTAAGAACTGGTAAGAATTTGAGATTCGCTTGCCGGATTTGTGATACACCACCACCACCACCACTTCCTAGTAGTCTGTAGGATCATACTCTTGTGTGTTTCTATTGCTGCTAACCATGCCAGGATCACAAGCCGATGAGACAGATTGGGAGAATATGACGAACAAAGAGCTACATGATAAATTTCAGCAAATGATGAGTAGACAGGTGCAAGATGTGCTAAACAGATTTGAAGAGGCCATGGAGAAGATAGATGGCATGGAGAAGACGTTCGAAACAAAGCTCGATAACAAGTCTAATGAATTGCTCGCGCGTCTTCCACCACCACCACCGGCTGCACCTAACGCACCTCTAGAACAACAACAACAACAACAACAACAACAACAACAACAACAACAACAACAACAACAACAACATCGCCTTCCAAATCAAGTGGGACGGGCACTGCGCATTCCCCTTGAGCCTGGTCAAAATTCTGGTGCCGCTGTTGATGCTTCTGTAGCTCCTGCTGCTACTGCAGAGGTGGAGGACCATTATGAGGATGAGGTTGATCAAAATCAGAACTACGTGCAACCACCAGCACCACCGCCACTAGGTCGTCCTCATGCATATCATCGCAATGGTAGGGCTGCATAACTACCTCAGGTACGTGATCATGGCCATCTCCCTAAACTGAAACTGAACATTCCACCATTTGAGGGTAGATATGTTCCTGATATATATCTTACTTGGGAGTTAGAAACTGAACAACGATTTACATGTTTACAATCTCCTGAGGAGAGACGTGTTCCTGCTGCTGTTTGTGCTTTCACTAGCTTTGCATGTGTTTGGTGGTCTGAACATTGTAGATTATATCCTATTCTAGCTACTTGGGCTTCTTTGAAAACTGCTATGCGTACTCATTGGGTTCCACCATATTATCAACGTGAATTACTTAAAAAATTGCAACGTTTAAGACAAGGATTTTTTTGTAGAAGAATATTATCAGGAATTACAAACTGGCATGATTAGATGTGGTGTTGTTGAGGTGAATGAAGCTATGCTTTCACGTTTTATGGGTGGATTAAATAGAGAGATTCAGACCATTCTAGAGTATAAGGAGTATACTAATATCACTCGTTTATTCCATCTTGCTTGTAAAGCTGAACATGAAGTGCAGGATCGACAGGCATTGGCGTGAACTAACTTTTTTGCAGGTCGATCTTCATCATGGACACCATGTGCATCCTCTATTTCCACTACACCAGCACCTCCATCAGGTGCCACATCCAGCCGTGATACAAGAAAGCAAGCACAACCACCACTATCTACCAAGAGCACACCTGCTGGGCCTGCACAGAGTTCTTCTTCTTTCATGGCATCAACAGGGCACACAAGTGATATTATTTGTCGTCGTTGTAAGGGAAGAGGACATTCTGCGAGAGAATGCAATTCTCAGCGTGTGATGATTGTTACTGATGATAGTGGGTATGAGTCCGCTAGTGACTATGATGAGGAGACTTTGGCTCTTATTACACATGAAGAACATAGTGGAGAGGATTGTGATCATGAGACGCAATACATGGCTGCTGAAGATGCTGACAGGTATGAATGTTTAGTTGCTCAACGTGTTTTGAGTGTGCAGGTTACACAAGCTAAGCAAAATCAGAGGCATAATTTGTTCCATACAAAGGGAGTTGTGAAGGAACGTTCTGTTCGCGTCATCATAGATGGAGGGAGCTGCAATAATTTGGCTAGCATGGAGATGGTGGAGAAGCTATCTCTCACCACAAGCATCCACATCCTTACTACATCCAATGGTTCAACAACAGCGGCAAGGCTAAGGTAACACGTACTGTTCGTGTGCATTTTAGTATCTCTACATATGCTGATTATGTTGATTGTGATGTGGTACCTATGCAAGCATGTTCCTTATTACTTGGTAGACCATGGCAATTTGATAAAAATTCTGTACACCATGGTAGAAACAATCAGTATACTCTTGTTCATAAGGATAAAAAATATTACTTTGCTTCCTATGACTCCTGATTCCTTTTTGAAAGATGATATTAATAGAGCTAATAAAGCAAAACAGGAGAAAAATAAGAGTGAAAATCAGATTGTGGCAAAAGAATTTGAGCAACAAATGAAGCCTAATAATAAACCATCTACTGTTGTTTTTGAAATTAAATTGAAAAGTGCATGTTTACTCACCACCAAATCTAATACTGATGATCTAGATTTTAGGTTTGCTATGCTTTTGTATGCAAAGAGGCATTATTTTCATTTGAGGATGTGCTTCCTCTTTGCCTCCTGCTGTCACTAACATTTTGTAGGAGTTCGCTGACGTCTTTCCACAAAACGTGCCACCGGTATTACCACCTATTAGAGGGATTGAGCTTCAAATTGACTTCCAGACGATCAGTAGTGGATCCCAGTTGGGGCGATCGGGGATCTTATGCATTTGGGGTTGTCTTTATTTTGGTTCTTTAGTCAGACCTTGATTGTATCTGCATGATGTAATGCTATATTTATGTATTGTTCGAAGTGGCGATTGTAAGCCAACTCTGTACCTCTTTCTTATTCAGTACATGGGATGTGTAAAGATTACCCCTCTTGCGACATGCCTACAATGCGGCTATGTCTCTAAGTCGTGCTCCAACACGTGGGAGATATAGCCGCATCATGGGTGTTACAAGTTGGTAATCAGAGCCTTCCCCGGCTTATGATCCCCCTGCTTGATCAAATCGTTGGCGTTGTTGAGTCTAGAAAAATGTTTTGAGTCTTTTAGGATTATATATATTGGAGAGTAGGATTCTTTTTACTCCTCAGTCCCTTCGTCGCTCTGGTGAGGCATCCTGACGTAGAGTTTTGACTCTTCTCTTCTCAAATTTCACTAAATTTTTTTAGGATCACGCGGGTATCTTGGAATTGTTCCGATGGATTTGTGACGAGAACATTGTTCTTGGTGCCTCCTAACATTTAGGGGTTGTGGCAGTGTCCCGGGGAGTTGAGCTCCGAGATGTTATCGTCCCAATTTTATCGTTGTAGTTCTGGAATACCTGAGATTCGCCGACATCGAAAATCTCTTTTATGGAGTTGTTGGTGAGATAACCTCGACGCCACCCAGTACTGGGGCGGGAGTTCGAGAGTATTGCCATAACTCATATAACGGATGCTTTTCGAAGGTTGAGGTAAATTATTTCCGAAGGTTTCTTAGTTATGTGTTGAAGGATGGATACAGCTGGATGTAGGATTTGCTAGTTTTGGGTGAGATATTATGCTTCCCCTGTATCCCCAACACCTGATTGCATAACCGGAAAGTTTCGGGAGTTTCATAGGTGGGAATTCATGTAGATCTAGTATTTCTTCCCCAGATATTTGGTTTATGATTGGGTAATCCTTACCAAGTATTTGTTCATGTCCGTACCTTGTTGTTTTATTCAAATACCTCTATCTAAGTGGCTTCTCAATTTATGGAAGTGTGATCATTTAATTTGGAATTCATTCATTCTTGTTCGAATGTTAAGGCTATATGTTGCAATTTCGATCCATTGATTCAGCTTGTATATATGTCTTTCAAGATGCTAACGGATGTCACCGTCTTGAGGATGGCTCCTCCAACGCCTCAGAATCTGGAACCACCGCCACCACCTCCACCTTCGGAGGCATGGCAAGCTGTGATGGCCACTACCAACACCAACACGCAGCTGATTATGCAACTCTTGCAAGAGCGCAACCAAGGAAATCAAGGCAATGACAACAATCAAACTCAGTTTTCTACCCTCAACCAGTTCCTCGCAAACCAGCCAAAGACCTTCAGTAACTATGTCGAGGCCACAGACGCTAATGATTGGCTCGTGGATATCTGCAAACATTTTGAGTGCAGCAACATCAGGCCTGAGGACTTTGTCAAGTTTGATCCGTTCCAACTCAAAGACCAAGCTGTTGAGTGGTATCAGCAATACAAAGATTCCAGAGGAGGTCGTGTGATTACCTGGGATGATTTCCACCAAGACTTGAGTGCTCACCATATTCCTCAGAGTGTTGTTGAGAGTAAGCGTGAGGAGTTCCGCAATCTGAAGCAAGGCAGCTTGTATGTTGACCAATACAACATCATGTTCTAGAAGCTCGCTCGCTTCGCCAAGCAAGACGTCCCTGACGAGAAGAGCATGATTTATCAGTTCAGAGGTGGCCTCAGAGAAGATCTGCAACTAGCTCTTGTGCTTTTTGAGCCAAAAAAGTATGATGAGTTCTACAATATGGCATTAAAGCAAGAGGCTGCTCAGCTCAAGTGCGATGCTTCCAAGAAGAGAGTCAGGGATGCAACTCCTTCTTCTTCAACTCAAGTGGCAGCTAAGCAGCAAAAGTATTGGTTTCCTCCTCCTCCTCCATTATGTCAGCCTTATCAGTAGAAGAGCAAAGGTGGCAATGGATCTTCCCACCCACCCAACCCAGGCTTTCAGAACAAGGCCTCGTCTCATGCTCCAAGATCAAGTACTCCGTACCACCGGCCGCTCTCAGAGGTTACGTGCAACAAGTGTCAGCAGAAGGGTCGCTATGCAAACAAATGCTTTAACCAGAGGCGTCTTCTGCCTCCTGCTCCTATGAGATCTGCGAGCAATGAAGTGGTCAAGAATAATCCCAAGTTTGTAAAGGTCAACATGATGAACGCAACTCAGGCAGAGGACTCTTCGGAAGTGATCATGGGTAACCTTTCTGTTAACGATATTCCTGCAAAAGTTCTTTCTGATACTGGTGCATCACATTGTTTCATCTCAATACCATTTGCATCTAAGCATGAGTTGTCTTTCCAAGATTTGGCTAGTCCGTTAGCAGTTGTCTCACCGGATAAATGCTTGCACGCAAGCTACATGGTTCCGGAGGTTTCTATCAAGATGGGTGATTATAAGTTTCTGTCTTCTCCAATGGTCCTTGGTGACTCGGATATTGATCTAATTCTCGGAATGGACTGGCTTTCTAAGCACAAGGCTCAACTTGATTGTGCTGCTAGGCAGATTCAATTGACATACGCGTCTGAGGATGTGATTGTCTTTGCCGCTCGTGATGATACCATTTAACTGTTTTCTCTCAATGAGAAGGGCGAGTTGAATGCCATCTCTCAGATTCCAGTCGTTTGTGAATATCAAGATGTCTTTCCAGAAGAGCTTCCAGGAATGCCTCCTCACCGGCCAGTTGAATTCGTCATCAATCTTGAGCCTAGCACGGAACCTGTTTGCAAACGTCCTTACAAGCTTGGACCTGAAGAGTTGAAGGAGCTGAAGAAACAACTCGATATACAAGAGCGTATGGGTCTCATCCGACTAAGTTCTTCTCCTTGGGGTTGTGGTGTTCTTTTTGTCAAGAAGAAGGATGGAACGGACCGACTTTGTGTCGACTACCGTCCATTGAACAAGAAGACCATAAAGAACAAGTACCCACTTCCCAACATCAATGAGCTTTTCGAACAACTCAAGGGTGCTCAAGTATTCTCCAAGCTTGACCTTCGTATGGGCTATCATCAGATTCGCATTCGTGAAAAAGACATCCCCAAGACAGCATACAGAACAAGCTATGGTTCCTATGAATACACTGTCATGTCTTTTGGCCTTGTCAACGCTCCTCCAACATTCTCTCGCATGATGAACTTCATCTTCAATCCCTACAAAAATGACTTCGTCTTGGTCTATCTCAATGACATTTTGGTCTTTTCCAAGAACAAGGAGGATCATGCCAAGAACTTGAGATTGGTGCTGGACAAACTCAGAGAACATCAGTTCTATGCGAAGTTTTCAAAGTGCGAGTTTTGGCTCGATGAGGTTCTCTACCTTGGGCATATCATCTCCGCCAAGGGCATAGCTGTTAATCCTGAGAAGGTGTCTGCAATTGTGAATTGGGAACCGCCTCAGAATGTGAAGCAACTCCGTAGCTTCCTTGGGCTCGCAAGCTATTGTCGAAGGTTCATTGAGAATTTCTCTAAGATCGCGAAGCCTCTTTCCAACCTCCTCCAGAAGCATGTGAAGTATATCCGGATGCCTGAATGTGATATCGCTTTCAACACCCTCAAAGAGAAGTTAGTCACAACTCCAGTTCTGACTCCTCCTGATGAATCCAAACCATTCGAGGTTTTCTGTGATGCTTCCCTGCAAGGTCTCGGTGTTGTGTTAATGCAAGAGAAGAAAGTTGTGGCCTATACCTCTTGCCAGTTGAAGCCCAACGAAAAGAACTACCCCACTCATGACCTCGAGTTGGCGGCAGTTGTCCATGCTCTTTTAACATGGAGACATCTCTTGTTGGGAAGGAAAGTGGACATCTTCACTGATCATAAGAGTCTCAAGTACATCTTCACTCATCCCAACCTCAACTTCAGGCAGACGCGTTCGGTCGAAATGATTCAAGAGTAGAATCCGAGTATTGAATATACTCCAGGAAAGGCCAATGTCATTGCTGACGCTTTGAGCAGGAAGGCTTACTGCAATAGTTTGATTCTCAAGCCCTTCCAACCGGATCTTTGTGAAGCTTTCCGCAAACTTAATCTCCAGGTTGTTCCTCAAGGATTCCTTGCCAACCTCCAAGTCTCTCCTACTTTGGAATATCAGATTCGCGAGGCTCAAATTCTTGATGCTATGGTGAAGAAGGTGAAGATTGGGATTGCCAAGAGCCAACCCAAGTACAAGTGCTATCGCCTTGATGACAAAGATACTCTTTTCTTCAAGGATCGAATTGTTGTTCCTAAGGCTGACCTTCGTAAAGTCATTATGAACGAGGCTCACAATTCACTCCTTTCTATTCATCCTGGGAGTACAAAGATGTACCATGACCTCAAGCAGTCGTATTGGTGGACTCGAATGAAGTGCGAGATTGCTCAGTTCGTGAATGAATGTTATGTCTGCAGAAGAGTGAAAGCAGAACACCAACGACCATTCCAGAATGGAAGTTTGACCATATTGAGATGGACTTCATGACTGGATTTCCCAAGTCCAAGTGCGGCAATGATGCCACTAAAGTGGCTCATTTTCTTCCTATCAAAGAATCTATCACAGCAGCTCAGTTGGCAGAGCTATATACCTCCAGGATTGTCTCCCTACACGGCATTCCGCAGCTGATATCTTCAGATCATGGAAGCATCTTCACTTCTATGTTCTGGGATTCTTTTCAGAAGGCCATGGGCACCAACATTCGGTTCAGCACAACCTTTCATCCTCAAACTAGTGGCCAAGTCAAGCTAGTCAATCAAATTCTTGAAGATATGCTCAGGGCATGTGTCATTTCATTTGGTATGAAGTGGGAAGATTGTCTTCCATATGTCGAGTTCTCCTGCAACAACAGCTTCCAAGCGAGTTTGGGCAAGGCCCTATTTGAGATTATCTATGGCAGAAAGTGTCGTACTCCACTTAATTGGTCAGAGACTGGTGAACGCCAACTTCTTGGCAATGACTTGATCACAAAGGCTGAAGAAATGTGCAAAGTCATTCGTGAAAATCTCAAAGCCGCGCAATCGCGCCAGAAGAGTTACTATGATAGCAAGCATCGTGACTTGGCTTTCGAGATCAGAGACCATGTCTACCTCCGCGTCTCTCCAACGAAAGGTACTCATCGCTTCGGTATCAACGGGAAGCTTGCCCCTAGATACGTGGCTCCTTTCAAGATCATTGGAAAAAGAGGCGACCTCGCCTATCAACTTGAGCTTCCATCCAACTTCGCAAATGTGCACGACGTGTTTCACGTGTCTCAGCTTCGCAAGTGTTTCAAGACTCTTGACCGCACCATCAACTTCGAAGAGATTGATCTCCAAGAAGACCTGTCTTATCATGAGCATCCCATTGCTATTCTGGAAGAAACTGAGGGCAAGACTCGCAACAAGTCTATCAAATTCCTGAAAGTGAAGTGGTCACACCATTCCGACCGTGAAGCCACCTGGGAACGCGAGGACCACCTCCGTTATGAATATCTAGAGTTTCTTTTGAGTCCTAGATCTCGGGACGAGATCCTTTCGTAGTGGTGGAGTGTTGTAACGCCCCATATGTAACTTGCCATATTTGTGTTCCAACTCTTGCCATTTTCGGCACTAAGTTATGATATTCCCTCGTGGTTGGGTTTTGTCTTCGTTTTGCTTTTGTCCTTGTCATGCATCTCATATCATGTCATCATGTGCATCGCATTTCCGTACGTGTTCATCTCATGCATCCGAGCATTTTTCCCCGTTGTCCGTTTTGCATTCCGGCACTCCTACGTCCTCCAGCGTCCCCTTTTGCCTATTTTCGTGTGCGGGTGTTAAACGTTCTCGGATTGGACCGAGACTTGCCAAGCGGCCTTCGTTCACTACCGGTAGACCGCCTGTCAAGTTTCGTGCCATTTGGACTTTGTTTGATACTCCAACGGTTAACCGAGGAACCATAAAGGCCTTATGTGTGTTGCAGCCCAACACCCCTCCAAAGTGGCCCAAAACCCAGCTAGACCCCTCCATCCTCTCGGCCGTTCGATCACGATCTCGTGGCCGAAAACCACACCTCAATTGGACTCTCCTAGCTCCCTCTACCTATAAATATGTGTCTCCCCCGGATTTTTCACGCAGTACAAACCCTAGGCCGCTCCTCCGCGCCGCCGGACACGTCCGCCGCCGGCCGGACGCGTCCGCCGCCCTCTCAGCCAACCGGCCATTGCCACGTGCCCCATCGCCGCTCCTCCGCGCCACGGCCCGCCAGGCCCGACGCCGGCTCCCGCGGGCCTGCTCCTCCGCGCCGTCTGCGCCCGCCAGCCGCCGCCGCGGGTCAACGTCGCGCCTCCCCGCACCGAGCTCCCCGCCACCGCGCCGGATTTTCCGCACCGGCGACCTCGCCACCTCGTCGGTCAACGCCGATCCCGCCCGGCTTCGCTGCCTCGCCTCGCGCCTCCCGGAGCCGCGTCTCCTCCGCCGGACCTCGTCGTGGCTGCCGCCTCCTCCCTGCAGTTCCGGCGACTCCGGTGAGTCCCTTCTCCTCGGATCCGGCAAGTCCACCATCTCCGGCCACCGCAGCATCAACTCCGGCCGGCTTCTCCGTTCATCCTCGATCCGCGTGCAAACCCTAGATCTGGAATTCGGAGGTTGATTTCCTCTAAGTCCTTTTTTGCCATAATTTTAGCCCCTGTTCATCATGCCATATCTCTGCATCCGTAGCTCCGTTTTGCGCGTGTGATATATTGAATTGTTTGTCTTGATGTGCTCCTCATTTCATTACATTGCATCATGCTTGTTTGAGTCCATCTTGATGCCCTAAATGCTGTTGCATGAGTGCTATGTAATGTTAGTTTCTGTTTCTTATCAGATTATGGAGATGTGTCATTTTTGCCATGTTTAATGTGTGCCTCCTATGAACTTGAGCCCTACATGTGTTTTGGGTTATGCCATGCCATCTTTACAGAGGTGTATGCCATGTATTTTTGTGATCTTTGTGGTGACTAGCACAAGCATGCAAAGTAGCTCTTACGATGTTGCTGATTTCAGGGACTTAGAATTCTACTAAGTCATTTCCCTGATGTTATTTTTATGCCATGTACTCATGTTGCTACAGAGTGATCCATGCCTCTTTTGAGCATGTTCAGTAAGGTTTTGAGATATTGTTATGCTCTATCCATCCATGTCTTTGTTTTCAATTATGGAGTAACCTAGCATGACTCAATCTTGCTCTACTTTTGCTATAAAATGTTCCCGGCAGATTGTTTACATGTTAATCAATTTTGCCGAGGTTGTTGTAGTTGATCCATGCATTCTATGACAGTGTTCTCGCCATGGTTAGCTTATTGATCATGTCTTCTTGATGGGTGTATGCTTAGTTTGTCATGCAATGCCTTGAGTTGAGTGCATCGAGCTCGCAAACATGACTACGTAACTTTGTTTTTGCCATGTCCAGTTTTCTGCTTAGTCTGAATCTATTAACGAAACTTGCTATGTTTACATGGGTTCCATCATATCTTATGATCCTTTTTGGCTTACGGTCACTAAGGGACTTTTGTTATATGCTTTGAGTAGTTTCATGCCATGCCTTGCTTTGCCATTATATGTTCCTGCAGCAGGTTGTTATCTTGCTCTAAACATTTTTTCCTGATGTTAAATCCTGACATGTTATTTTCACCAAGTCTGAGAACCTGATATCTTTTGCACTTTTGCCATGCTTGTTTGAACCTGCTATTGTGTGATTTAGCCGTAGCTCAGTGTTCATCTTTTGTCAAGCATCTTGAGGGATCACTGCCATGTGCTTTGTTGCTATGTTGGAGTGCAGTAGATTAGTTTCTTGTTGCATTCTAGATGGCATCATGCTGTTAATCGCAGATTAGTGCCATTATTGTTTTGCTTGCCATTTGCAAACCGTGCATCCGATTCCGGTGATCTTTATATCGATTTTGACAGAAATCAACTCATCTTTCCAGCGGCACTCTTGGTTTTCCAAGTTGAGGCCTGGTTCAATCTTTTCCTTCCGGAGCATGCATATGCATTGCATATCACATCCCGCATATCATGGCATGTTTTGCACCATGTTGCTTGCGCATTGCGCCGTGGTTGGTCGTGGTTCCCTTTGCTTTTGTTCTTGCTTGGGGTAGAGCTGGGAGACGAGTACGTGATCGAGGAACCCGTTGAGTACGCTTACGAGGATCAAGCTTACGTCAACTCGGAGAACTTTGCAGGCAAGATGACCATACCCTCGAAATGACTTATATCTTTGCTTGCTAGTTGCTCGCTCTATTGCTATGCCTATGCTGCAATACCTACCACACGCTTTATCATGCCTCCCATATTGCCATGTCAAACCTCTAACCCACTTTGTCCTAGCAAACCGTTGTTTGGCTATGTTACCGCTTTGCTCAGCCCCTCTTATAGCATTGCTAGTTGCAGGTGAAGATTGGAGTTTGTTCCTTGTTGGAACATGTTTCTTCTTGGGATATCATTATTATATCTTGTTTACTTTAATGCACCTATATACTTGGTAAAGGGTGGGAGGCTCGGCCTTATGCCTGTTGTTTTGTTCCACTCTTGCCACCCTAGTTTCCGTCATATCGGTGTTATGTTCCTTGATTTTGCGTTCCTTACGCGGTTGGGTTATAATGGGAACCCCTTGATAGTTCGCCTTGAATAAAACTCCTCCAGCAAGGCCCAACCTTGGTTTTACCATTTTTTGATAGCCTAGCTTATTAGGGATGATAGACTACTCATATTAATAAGGAATTCCTTCTTTTCCGGGAGCCCATTTGGACAGAACTCCAAAGTTAAGCGTGGTCAGCTTGGAGTAGTGTTAGGATGGGTGACCGACCGGGAAGTTGCTCCTGGGTGCGCACGAGTGAGGACAAAGTGCGCAGAAAAGACTAGTATTGATCTGTGGGGCCAGTCTAGATCCTGCCAGGAGTAACAACCATCGGCGGGTGTGTCCGGGGCGTTACAAGTTGGTATCAGAGCCGACCCTCGCGGTTACACAGATGTTTGCTGACAGGTGCGCGGTCATGTTGTTCATGCATTTGTGACCCGTCGTGGCACACGACATGGCACATGTACCGGACTGGAAGCACAGACGTATGTGCCAAGAGGGAACGTTCCTGTGGCCCGACGAGGATGTCGGTTCCTCTGAGTGGGGGTGTATGTGATAGCCTGGCTTATTAGGGATGATAGGCTACTCATATCAATAAGGAATTCCTTCTTTTCCGGGAGCCCATTTGGACAGAACTGCAAAGTTAAGCATGCTCAGCTTGGAGTAGTGTCAGGATGGGTGACCAATCGGGAAGTTGCTCCCGGGTGCGCACTTGGAGGACAAAGTGCACAGAAAAGACTAGTATTGATCTGTGGGGCCAGTCTAGATCCCGCCAGGTGTAACAACCACCGGCGGGTGTGTCCGGGGCGTTACAAATTTGCCACCTAGCCTTTTTTCCTTTGGGTTTCGCGGACTCAAGGGTCATCTTTATTTTAAACCCCCTGGGCCAGTGCTCCTCTGAGTGTTGGTCCAACTTGTCAGCCGCCGGTGGCCACTAGGGGCAACTCTGGGCTGGCCTACCGGAAGTTTGGACAATCCGGTGTGCCCTGAGAACGAGATATGTGCAGCTCCTATCGGGATTTGTCGGCACATTCGGGTGGCTTTGCTGGTCTTGTTTTACCATTGTCGAAATGTCTTGTAACCGGGATTCCGAGTCTGATCGGGCCGTCCAGGGAGAAGGAATATCCTTCGTTGACCGTGAGAGCTTGTGATGGGCTAAGTTGGGACACCCCTGCAGGTATTTGAACTTTCGAAATCCGTGCCCGTAGTTATGGGCAGATGGGAATTTGTTAATGTCCGGTTGAAGAGAACCTGAAACTTAACTTATTTAAAATGAATCAATAGCGTGTGTAGCCGTGATGGTCTCTTTTCGGCGGAGTCCGGGAAGAGAACACAGTCTCGTATTATGCTTGAACGTGAGTATTTCTAGGATCACTTCTTGATCATAGATTCTCGATCGTGCTTTGCCTTCTCTTCTCTCTCTCATTTGCGTATGTTAGCCACCAAATATGCTAGTGCTTGCTGCAGCTCCACCTCACATACCTTTTACCTACCCATAAGCTTAAATAGTCTTGATCGCGAGGGTGTGAGATTGCTGAGTCCCCGTGACTCACAGATTACTTCCAAAACCAGATGCAGGTGCCGATGATACCATTCTAGGAGATGTGACTGAGCTCAAGTGGGAGTTCGATGAGGACTCAGGACGTTACTACGTTTCCTTTCCAGACGATCAGTAGTTGATCCCAGTTGGGGCGATCAGGGATCTTATGCATTCGGGGTTGTCTTTATTTTGGTTCTGTAGTCGGACCTTGATTGTATCTACATGATGTAATGCTATATTTATGTATTGTTTGAAGTGGCGATTGTAAGACAACTCTGTACCTCTTTCTTATTCAGTACATGGGATGTGTAAAGATTACCCCTCTTGCGACATGCCTACAATGCGGCAATGCCTCTAAGTCGTTCTCCGACACGTGGGAGATATAGCCGCATCGTGGGTGTTACATACATCGACATCATCAAGTACAAGGCAACCACCTACGAGCGAGGGCGACACTTTCATCTTCGGTAGCCCCCCAAGGAAGATGGCTGAGCATGGGACATTCCCTTTGGTCATGGAGACGAGCTACGAGGTGCCATATAATATGGGCCTCCTACAACAAGACGGCGACAAGAAGGTCGAGCAAGGGCCATCCCCTTCGACCACGGCAATGAGCACGAACCTCTTCAACAACATGAAGACGGCGCCCATATTGGACTCATACTCCGAGTCAAGCTACGAGACCGCACATGAGACCTTATCTTTGGTCTTAGAGGAGAGTGATGATGTGCCATCTTCGACCTTCATCCACGGCTACGACTACGACATGATTGAGCATGGAGACATTTTCACCAACATCTCTCCGACACTGACATGTGGCGAGATGCTCCATTTGCCATGTGAGGAGAGCCACCACCACATGAGTGACATGAGTGACTCCACCATACGTGACACTGAGAGCATTTCCTATGAGAGGATGAGTGTGACCACCACTAGCCCCACACTTGAGAGCATGCCACATATCCTATGTGAGTTTGAGATCCATTTGAGTGACTCCACCAACCATATGAGTGAGAGCATCCACGAGGGAGTGAGTGGGCCACAACACTTAGTGAGTGAGGTAGTTGAGACGGCATGTGAGGACACTATGATTTATAACGACTTAACCTCTACTCCGAGTGTGTTTTCTTTTTTGGTGCTAGGTCTCCTACATGACGACATGCCTATCCTTCATGAGTCCATACCTCCAATGGAGATGACGATGGCCATGGTGGAAGAAGACGCACCCCCCACATGGTTCCATCAAGACGAAGATGTCCACGCCTTGGTCTTCGACACCTCACCTACAACACATGAGCGATGCTCCAAAGGTAACATAGGTGATGGTGCTTCTCTTGTCCCACTAGTGGACTATCTCACCAATGATTTCTTGCATGATGTTGATCCACCTATTCCCATGCTTCATGCTAGTGCGACTTCTTCATGTCATGACTTACCTATTTATGATGAATATGATGACGAGCATGTTGAGTTGCCTAGTTGTGATGCTATGCTCCATAGGATATCATGTGGAAATTCTATTGGTCACATCATGCTATGAGTGAGATCTCCCATATTGCATCATTTCAATCTCAACATAGTAACTATGCATGCCCCATTAAAATCAATCCCATTTCACTTTTGGCATAGATGACGAGATGATGGTCATTGGCTTTTGTTTTTCATGTGATGATATTGACATGCTTCCTTTACATGATTTGCGCATTTCATCTACTATGCCATGCTGTGATTACATAGAACCAAATATGCTTTGTTTTGGATGTTGTCAATATTCTCCATGTGATGTTTCCATTAATTCTCACGAGGAGATCCCCATAGTTTCCTCATACATATTAGGAGATTTTGATGCATTCCATACTTTGCATGATTCTCATAATTTCTTGCACCGTATGCATTCCATGAATAACAATGCTCTACATATTTCTTGTGATGCATTACACAATTTGAGTCTCCATTATGCTATACATAACAATAAACCTATCATGATGGATGACATGTTTTTATATCACGCATCTCATTTATTTGAGCATTGGATATTTTGTGCTAACCAACATAAGCACGTGCGCATCATGATGGATGATGTGTACATATAAAACACACACACAATTTTTCCTTTGCCTTTGTTTTGTGTAGGTACTTATGAACACTCGTCCACCTCACAATCCCATGAGTTGACGAAACGAGCTCTTGAGAGCAAAGATGACTTGGGATCCCGTGAACTATCCTTCCCACCATTCTCTTCGTGCAACGACTATGCGCACCTCTCTCACTTGGCTCTCACATGGCTATGGGCTATATACCGCTTATCGCTTCATGCTCATTTTACCGTGTTCACTTTGTATGCTATGCTTGCTTCTTTGCCTTTGCCATGCAATTGTGACCCTTGCTTGCATCTACCCATGATTCACCATTATGTTACTCCTATGTGTATTTGCATGCTTGGTGGAGACCCTTGTTGCTATTGCCATGTTTATCATGTGCCTCATGCTATTGATGCTTGTTGTATTAGGAGAGTTATGATGTCCCATTGCTACTTACATATGGCCTCTCGCCAATACATTGATGATATTTTGCTCATATCTTGCCTTCATGCTTGTGATATATCTTTTGCATTATTCATGACTACCATTTGCACACATGACAAACTTGACATGTTTCCTTCTAGTGCATTGCATCTTCGCACTACTATCTTGCTTGCCTTGATTCATATGATTGCTTGATTTGTTGCATCACCCATGTTACATTATTACTTGCTTTCTTGGGTTGATGACGTATATTTTCATGCCTCTCACATGATATATTTTGTTCCTTGTCGCTTGCCTCCAATTGTTGCATCTATACTTATTGATCGTGGAGACTTGGAAACTTTACTTGTGATGCATGCTTGCTTGACTAAGCCTATTGTATTTGGTTGTTCTTGCATCATATGCCTCCATACTATGAAATGCTCCCTTGTCCTTTCTTATGATGAACATGATGCATCCACTTGTTGGGTATTTTACCACACGAATGATAGGTTTTGCATCTCTGCTAACCTCATTTGTTTTTCCGAGTGTTTGTCATGTTATTTCAGTTTGAAGGATTCACAAGGCGATACCGTCATGAGACAATTTGGTCACGTGAAGGCATACACAATGTGCAACACCAACATTTGCGAGAATCTCCTAAAGGTGAACTCCTTCCCTTTGAGCCATCCTCAAATATGCATATTGGATGGGTCACTCTTTCTGATGCGGAGCATCATACGGGCATCACCATGTCAAGAGTCCATTTGGCAAGTGACATGTGCGACATCTACTTCTCATACCTAAAGGTGAATCTTCCCCTTTACACGTGTTCACTTGACCACTTTGAGGATGGTATAATACTTGACACCCCTCTCGTGTGCATGCATAGGTATTGTCGGAACTTCACGGATGACGAGGAGTAGTGCAAGCGCCAAGGAACACCTACACCATCCACGAGAGAAGCATGGAAGAGAAGACAGAAGAAGAAGGAGCTGCAAAGTCTACAGCGACCGGCCGACCGGAAGCCGCCAGACGTCCGACCCTCTACAGCCGCCGGACGACCGACAAAGACCGGACGTCCGACAAGTCCCAGGCACTGGACGTCTGATGCTCATTGGAAATCTGGTGCCACCCATCCCGAAGCAAAACGTAGGATGCCCGACGCCCTCCGGACAACCGAACCCCCGCGAGCGACCGGACGTCTGACGCCGACCGGACGTCCGACCCTGCCTGTGCGCAGCCGGGCCTTTGGCCTTGTATCTCTCTCCCACTTACCTCTTCGTGGCTTAGACTATAAATAGACCTTCCTCTCATCCTTTCTAGGGTTAGCATTGGTTTAGCTCATATTAGAGATAGAGCATTGCTCATCCACATTGGATCTACTCCACGAGAGAGACTGCGGTCCCTCTACGGAGAAGATCCACGTCGGATTCAAGACCTCCTCACGGAGAAGACCGGTTACCTCTTGTATCGTCCATTGTTGACTTCGGATCTTGTATCTTCCTTTGTGTTCATGGATCTAGCGCATATGTGATCATACTTGTTGGTTTGAGTGTTCTCTTGTGTTCCCCTTGTGTTTTTCCCCTCATTTCCCTCCTCGTGTTCTTCGTGTTCATCGCGGGATCCACTCCTTTCGTGAAAGATCGGCCTATAGGGTTCCTACCCTACATCATCTTGGTATCAAGAGCCACGTTGATCACGATTTCGGAGCCTCCCCTCTTTGTTTTCTATCCTAATTTTGTTGTGTTCTTCCCCAATTTCGAAAATCCCCACCAAAAATAGCCCTAATTTTTTGTGATTTATTGGTTTGACGAAGTTTTATTGGATTTGATCCATAAATTTGCTTGGTTTCAAGTGGATCTAGCATCTCCCCAAGTTTCCCCATCTTTCACCCACAAAATCTCATCAATTTTGACCCCCAAAATCCCCAAATTCCGCCCAAAATCGCATCCTGAAACTCGCATCTCGCGTTGACCCCGACCCCCGGACGACCGACGCTTTCCGGACGTCCGGAGCCCCTGGAACGACCGGATGTCCGACCTTTTTCGGACGACCGGAACCCCTAACCTGAGCCGAATTTATGGATTTCCGAGCCCACCCGAACGTCCGGCCCCGGACATCCGACCTTGTCCGGACGTCCGTAACCTGTAAAAACTGATTTCGCTCAAATTCTGTTTCGGCCATAACTAATTCATCCGAACTCCGATTTCCGCGTTCTTTAGCTCGTTTTGAAGCTCTTGACATCCCCCTTCCCAAAAAATACCACCAACATCTTTTACACTGTCAAAATTTTGAAACTTTGGCATCTTTGCCTAGGGTTTCCACCACATTATCCGCTACACCACCACCGACTTCCGCAACCTAACCAATATTGATCCCCATTGCATTAGTGGTTGCTTGAGGAGTGATTTGAGTCTCCTAAGGTGTCTATGCTACTTAGGGACGGTTGCTTCTTCTTCAACCACCACCACCAACATAACTTCCGCATAGGCTTGACCACTATACACTCCCGCCACCCCAACTTAACCCAATTTTGTTTGAGTTGTGAGTTGTGTATCCTTAGGTGTTTCGGCTACTTAGGGACTGAGCTTCCAACTCCGACACCGTGTATAGTCCACCACCTTACCCTCCATTTCCACATTGCTTACTCTGCAACCCATCATTGCCATTTTGCAATTCCATTGAGCTCCCATGAAACCACCACCGCATTCCCGCTACCACCATTTTGACATTTGACATTTGAGATTTTGAGTTCGCGGTTTTTCCGTTTTCTAAGGTGTTTTGGCTACTTAGGGATGAGTCTCCATCATCTTGGTATCTCCATCAAGATCACCGCCACTCATCATCGCCACGGACGGTAACCTCCATATCATCTCAGTATCGTGGTATCCCTCCATTGTATATTCCCTTGCCATTGCATTGATAACCCTGTCCCATTTTGTGTCGCTTGCCTATCGAGACTAGCCATTTGAGTATTGCCGGCAACGTTACTTGTGCACATTAGTGATCTACACCATACATTGTGTACATACCATACCATATCGGTATCATCTTGGTATCATATCATCCTTTGTGCCACAAGTTTGTTCCCGCATATATACAATTGCTATCTTGGTTTGTGCATTGTGCAAAAGTGGCCATACAAAAAAAGCTTTTAAGCAAAAGACAAAGAGAAAAGAAGCTTGTAAGCAATAGCCATAGCATCATACCACATGCATATAAGATTGTCATATCCGATCATCTTGGAGCATAACATCGGGAACCATACACATATAGCATACTTGGGATAGAAAGTTTATCCATTTTGCATCTTATAGGTTGTGCACAATTGTCGTATCCGCCTATAGAGCAATCGTGCTAGCGTCCCTCTTGAGTTGTGCAACACGAGCGTTTTCCATGGATTCCACATTTTTTGCTCATTCCTTGGTTGCACGACCCCATTTATCTATCCGTGTGTGCATTTCCGGTGCCAGCCATATTGCTATTGGTCTACTTGTTACACGTGAGAATTTGTGAATCTCTTTCAACACTATTGACTCTTTCTAACATTTTGCATTATTTTTTTGTGCCACTATCCTCTCCGAGATCCACCATAAGCCTTACTTGTGTAGGTGTGAGAAACCGACAAGAATTGGTACCAATTGTGCTATTTCCTTGTCAACAATGGAGTGATCATTGATCCACTTTCCACTTCGGTCAAGGTACATTTGGTATTCGTTCTTCTCTTTCTACCACTCACATTTTTCTCTTGGAGTGATGGATAGGCAAGGCATTTCATCTTCGGTCTACAACAACAACGACGAGTTCGATACCACGAATAAATCCAACGACGCCAAGATGCAAGCTCAAATGGAGGAGATCAAAGCCCTCGTCAAGTCCTACAAGCAGTCTTCCTCATCTTTGAGAAGACACTCAAGAGCACATGCCTCCGAGCTACCATCTCTGGCAAGGTCACATCAGCATCGACACCTTCACCACCACGAATGTGAAGGTCAAGAGCTCAACACCAACAACCGCTCAACGACTTCACCATCTCCCTTGGCATCTTCGCCAAGCGACTTCAAGGCATCTTCACCTTCAGATGTACGGCATCTTCGCCCACAAGAACCTCACGAGAAGCTCCCCAAGCTCAAGTCTGCGACCTCCACATCGACAACGCGATTCCTTTCTATGGGACTCAAGAACCCGAGGAGTATCTCGACTGGGAGCATTTGATGGACGACTACCTCAAGCTACATCAAGTTCCTCCCGAAGATCAAGTGAAGTGCACCACAAGGAACTTCCATGACTACGCTTCCACATGGTGGCTTCACACACCTTTGGAGACCTACGACATGAGTTTGCGCAAGACGAAGAGAGCTTTGCAGCGAGAGTTCGTGCCTCCAACCTACATGGAACAACTCCAACGACAATTGGAGAACACCATCCAAGGATCCAAGTCCATCAACGAGTACTTCAAGGAGATGAAGATTGCCTTGTGACGAGCCGGCATGGATGACCCCATTTCGATGAAGTTCCACTTCATGATGGGATTGCACAACGATATCTCCAAGACGATCTTCCTCGAGAACTACAAGTACCTCAACAACAAATACATTGGTGCTCTCAAGGCGGCACAAGAACTCATGAAGGCCAAAGCTTCTCCACCCCAAGCTCACTTCGCGATGACCAAGCTCCATGAGAACGAGCATGAGGCTAGTACCACCACGATGTTTGATGAGGACATCAATACCATTTTTACACCCACAGCCCCTGCTGTTATACATATTGGACCAATTACTAAAGCTCATGCACGCCAATTGAATTATCGGGTACTTTTGTTTCTTGGTAACGATTCTAATGTTCATGAGAATATGATGCTGCCTAAATTGGATACATTTGTTTTGCTTACAAATGAAGGGCCTAGCTTGGACAAGAAAGATGAACCTTGGAGCAAGTTCAAGCATGGAGATGATGGCATGCGCAAGGGGAACAAGAATGGAGTTACAAGTGATGATTCGACTTTGAAGCCACCATAATGAGTGCATGAAGCCTTGGACGAAATATACAAGATGCCACTTCATAAATTTCATCCAGAGGATATTCTAGGTGCTGCGCCACCTTATTATTGGGCCAGGCCCATGTATTTTTGAAATACTTAAGTATAGGCTGTTTTTAGAGTCTGTATGTGTGGGGAAACAAGAGTTAGGGTTGGTTTCGGACCCCTCCACCAAGGGCCACGTAATTTCCCCTCTCTCCTCCATATATATAGCCCTTAGGGCATCGTTTAGACTTTGGGTTTTGTTTAGATTAAAAGTTCGCCATAGCTGCAACTTCGCGTACTTCGTTTGTGTCCAACAACCAGACCAAGATGTCACAGAACCCCACCTTCATTAATAAAGCTTTCCTATTTTATTCGCAATATCCAGGTTGCAATCTCAGTTTCTTGCTTCTTCTTTGTTTGCTCGCAGGAAATAGACCCTCGTGGTCAGGTTGATCGTGCTCCGGCGTGGTCAATAACCCTCGGAAGTTGGTTTAGAGATTGCCAAGGCGCGACGTCTTCGCACATTCGTAGTCGGATCGTCAAAGTCGACTCCCACAGAAAACGATATCTATCTCATCGAAACATCGGGACACCTTCGCCTCTATCAATGTCCAAGCCCGAAGAGCTCCAAGACGATGCTCCCAAGTTCGACTTCACCACCATCCCTCTTTGTGGCATTGATGATGCCGAGTCCTCCATGACTCTTTTTTCAAGATGGTGCGGCGACGAGTACAACTACGGAGACCCTCAAGGACCAAGCTTTGAAGGGAAGCGACAAGGTGGCGATCAAGGATGATGCTTCCATCTTAGGAGGCGAGAGTGATGATGTGCCATCTTCGGCTTTCATCCATAAAAACGGCCATGGAGACGTATAATGACTTGAGTGACTTTGCCACCATATTCAGAGTGAGAGTGACTTCACCACTAGCCCCATATATGATGTGTTACCCCAATTCCCATGTAAGGAGAGCCACAACCCCCACCACTTGAGTGAGATGAGTGACTCCACCATACATGAGATTGAGTGCACCTACCTTGAGGGAGTGAGTGAACCACCACATAGAGAGAGTGTGATAGTTGATAGGGCATGTGAGGCCATTTGCATTTCTACCAACTTGACCTCTACCTCTATTGTGTCTTCTCATTTGGTGCTAGGTCCCATATATGATGACGTGCCGATTTGCAATGACTACGTCCTCTCTTTGGACAAGACGATGGCCATGGTGGAATATGATGCACCCCCACATGGTTCCATCAAGATGAAGATGACCACCATTTGGTATTTCCCACCTCACCTACACCACATGAGTGGAATGACAAAGGTAACATAGGTGAAGGTGATGCTCTACTCCCACTAGTGGACATTCTTGACATTGATTGCTTGCATGATGTCGATCAACCTGTTTCCATGCTTCATGCTAGTGTGACTTCCCCATTTGATGATTTACCCATTTATGATGAGTATGATGATTGCCATGTGGAGTCTATTAGTTGTGATGCCATGTTCCATAGGATTTCTTGTGATAATTCTCTCGGTTACATCATGTTTGCCAATCCGCTCGACTTGTCATATGCTATGCATGAGATCAATCATATGTCATATTTGCAATCTCTTCATAGTGACTATGCATATGCTATTAAAATAAACCCAATTTGCACATGTGGCATAGATGACAAGCCTATGGTTATTGGCATTTGTTTCTCTTGTGATTATATTGACATGCTACCTTTGCATCATTTATCTCATATGCCATGCCATAACCACCTAGCTTCGGATATGCATTGTTTTGGATGTTGTCCATTTTGTTTGTATGATGTTTCAAATATTGCACATGAGAAGACCCCCATAGTTTCCTCATACATTTTAGGAGATTGTGATCACTCCCATCCATTGCATGATCCTTATACTTGTATGCTCAATTTGCATCCCTATCGTGTTATACACAATAGCTATTCTTTCATGATGGATGACATGTTCTTATACCATGCATCAAATTTCTTTGAGCGATGCTTATCTTGTGCTAACTTCCACGTGCAAATACACATCATGATGGATGATGTGTACATTTACCACGCGCACAATTTCTTTGGTTTGTGTATCTTTTGTGTAGGTACCCATGAATACTTGTCAACCTCGCAATCCCACGAGTTGACAAAACGAGCTCTAGAGAGCAATGATGACTTGGGATCCCATGGACTGTCTTTCCCACCGCTCTCTTCTCGCAAAGACTTCGCCCATTTCTTCTACATGGCCCTCACTTGGCTATGGGTTGTTGTCCATTATATATCCTTTGCCCATCTTGCCATGTTCACTTTTCATGGTATGCTCATTCCTATGCTTTTGCCATGCATTTGTGACCCATTCTTTGCATTACACATGATGATTGATTCTCATACTTGTATGTGTATTTGCAAGCTTGGTGGAGTTATTGCTTGTTATTGCCATGTTTGCTTTGTGCCCCATGCCTATGATGATACTATGATCTTGCTTTGTGCTCGTGCTTGTGATATGTCACGTGCATTGTCTATGCCTACTATTTGCTCACATTACATGATTGCCATGATTTCCTCTAGTATGTTGCATCTTCGCACTACTAGTTTGCATGACTTGATCTCTATTCTTGCTTATGTTGCATCACCAATGACTCAAACTTGATCGCTTCATGCAGTTGATGACAACCATCTACATGCTTTGCACATGATTATGATTGCTTCTTGCCATATCTCTCCACATGTTGCCTCTCTCATGCTAGATGATTTGACATGTATTGAGTGCAACAATGCCCCTAATCTTGATAATGAGTTTGCCCCCATAGAATTCTCACATACATTTGGAGATTTTGACATATTTCTTGTGAAGGATGCTTTTCTTACCTCTTTGCACCATATACCTAGTGCCATGAATATAGCCATTATTTCATCATATTATTCATGCACTTGTGCTTCTAATGGTTATGTGCAAGAGAAGAGAACCATCATGATGGATGATGTGTTTATCTACCACGCGCATACATTCTTTGCTTTCTTTTGTGCATGTGTAGGATACTTGGACCTTATGTCGACTTCCGCTTCACATGAGTTGACCATTCGAGCTCTTGAGAGCGAGCCTCATACATTCGACCACGACTCGCTTCTCCAACACCTTTCCTACCACTTCGGCATTGTGAAGAATGCACAAGGACACACCTTCAAGGTGACATCTTTCTTGAGCATAGATATCGCGGATCATACTACTTGTGTTGCTTGCACCATGAGACTTATTGTTCATCTTGGACCACTTGATTGCACACTTGTTAGAGATCTTGCTTTGACTTGTCATTTTCACCATTCCATGCATCATGATATATATGCCTTGTGTGTTGCATCGAATTCTTGGATTACATGCTCCTCCCACATGTTTGGTTGCAACAATGTCATCACTTCACATATGCCATGTCCCATTGATTGCTACATGCTTGCCTTGATTGCCTCACACATGATGAATAATTGCTCTTTCTATTGTGCTGAGTGCCACAGGATATTCACTACACCCTATGCACATTATGCTTGGATTGTCTTGCACTTGTCCCATGTGTTTAGACACTTTATTTTACTCTGTGTTGTGAAAGATTCCTATGCTTACCATCGACCATTTGTCGAGCATTTTATGCATGATTGCTGAAGTAGGGTAGGAACCCTAGGGGCCGATCTTTCACGAAAGGAGCGGATCCTGCGAAGAACATGAAGAACACAAGGGGAAAATGAGGGAAACATGAGGGAAAAACGAGAGGAACAAAAGAGAATCACTAAACCAACACAAGAAAGTCACACATGTGCTAAATCCTCGGATACATAAGAGTTCACACGGTACACGGTCAATTACAGACGATACAACGGTAGCCGGTCTTCTCCGTGAGGAGGTCTTGATGTTCTTCTCCGCGAGGAGGTCTTGAATCCAAAACGGTCTTCTCCGAATAGCCCGCGGTCTCTCACAAGGAGTAGATCCGATGTGGATGAGCAATGATCTATCTCTCAAATGAGCTAAACCAATGCTAACCCTAGAAAGTCGGACGAGGTGGAGTATATATAGTCTTAGTGCAAAAAAGGGGGGCGAAGGGGTACATGGGTTGCGGCCCAACACGAAACAACGCATAGGCGTCGGACGTCCGGAGGTCACCAGTCGTCCGGAGGCTCGCAAGGGTCTGGACGTCCGGTGCCTATCAGACGTTCGTAGATTCGGCTCGGGTGGTCTTCGGTCAGTCGTCCGGTCGGGGTCGGACGTCCGGGCGTTGGTCGTCCGTGGGGCGTCGAATGTCCGTCTGTTTTGGCTTGGTTGTGGAAGTGTTGGTCGTCCAGAGGAGGTCGGACGTCTGGAGCCTGGAGGTCGTCGGACGTCCGGGGTTCGTCGGTCGTCCGTAGCCTGGAGACTTTGAAAAGCTCTTCTTCTTCGTCTCCGTCTTCACGTCCATCTTCCTCTTCTTATTCTCCTTGCTCCTTAGCTTCTCCATGATACCTGAGTATGCACAATGTGTCCATATCAGGTAGTAGCCATGTCTCATGTGCATCGAAGTGGAAATCTGAGAGGAGTGATGTCACCTCGGTTTCGAGAGCTCTTGCATGTGCTCCTATCATGGGTCCACTAGGGACTTGGTGAGTCGATGGTAGGTCCATGGGGATGACCTTGCGATGCTCCGCATAATCTCCCCTCGCTTCAGGAAGATCCGTCCTCGGATCAAATTCTTCATCGCCATGGAAGGGAGAGAGATCTTTGACATTGAAGATGTCACTCACGGAGTACTTGTCTCGTGGAATGTCGATCTTGTAGGCTTTGTCGTTGTAGCGTGCAAGCACCTTGAAGGGTCCATCCGCTCGTGGTCGAAGCTTGGACTTGCGTTCTTGTGGAAAGCGGTCCTTGCGAAGGTGTAGCCACACGATATCACCAATGTTCAAGACCATAGGATGCTTGTTGAAGTTGAGCTTGGTCGCAAGGCGTTGAACTTGGCGCTCGATGGTGTTTCTTGTATCTTCATGCACCTTCTTCAGATGTGTCACACGCGCACTTGTGTCCAAATTGATGCGCTCTTGGAGTGGTAGAGGGAGAATGTCCAAAGGGTACAAAGGGTTGAATCCGTAGACGACCTTGAATGGGGACTTGTCGGTTGTTGAGTGTCGTGCTCGGTTGTAGGCGAACTCAGCGATAGGTAGGCACTCCTCCCACTCCTTTATGTTCTTCTTGATGAGTACTCGAAGTAGAGCGGAGAGTGTGCGGTTGGTAACTTCCGTTTGGCCGTCGGTTTGTGGATGATACGCCGTGGAGAAAAGTAGCTTGATTCCAATCTTGGCGCATAGGGTGTTCCAATAGTAGCTATGGAACTTGACATCGCGGTCCGAGACGATCGTCTTTGGCACTCCGTGTAGACACAATATTTCCCTACAAAAGAGAGTAGCAACATGTGAAGCATCATCTATCTTGTTGCAAGGGATGAAATGTGCCATTTTTGAGAAATGGTCCACAATGACAAATATCGAATCCTTCCCATTTCGAGTCCTAGGCAAACCAAGTACAAAGTCCATGCTAATGTCTTCCCATGGTTGATATGGAATTGGTAGAGGCATATAAAGGCCATAGGATTGAGCTTTGGACTTAGCTTTGCAACATGTAGAGCATCGGTTGGTGAAGCGGTTGACGTCGCAAAACATCTTTAGCCAAAAGTAGTTTTTCGAGAGTGTGGCGAACGTCTTGTGTCGTCCAAAATGTCCCATTAAGCCTCCTCCATGAGATTCCTGCATAAGCGACAAACGAAGAGAAGACTCGGGGATGCAAAGTTTGTTAGCTGTCATAAGATATCCATCTTTGATGTAATAGCGTTCCCAAGAGGTATGCATCAACCACTTGGCATAAGGAGTAGCAAAGGTAGGATCATGCTCATACAAGTCTTTCATATGCTCAAAACCAATGACATCCAATTCAAGTTGAGTAACAAGCATGCATATGCGAGAAAGGGCATCCGCCACAATGTTTTATTTACCTTTAATGTACTTGATGACATAAGGAAAAGACTCAATAAATTCATTCCATTTAGCATGACTCTTGTTCAACTTGGTTTGGCCCTTAAGGTACTTGAGCGTTTCATGATCGGTATGAATGATAAACTCATGAGGGTGAAGATAGTGTTCCCATTCATGCAAAACGTGGACTAAAGCATATAGCTCTTTGTCATAGATGGGATAATTGAGTTGCGCGCCGGAGAGATTCTCACTAAAGTAAGCTATGGGGCACTTCTCTTGCGTTAACACACCTCCTATGCCATTACCACTAGCATCGCAATGAATCTCAAAGGGTTTGTCAAAGTTGGGTAAAGCTAGCACGGGAGCATGAGTCAGCAAATTCTTAAGCTCATTGAAAGTGGTATCTTGGGATGGTCCCCAAACAAAAGGCGCATTCTTCTTGCTCAAAGCATGCAAAGGCGAAGCAATGGTGCTAAAATCTTTCACAAAGCGATGATAGAAACCCGTAAGGCCAAGAAAGCTACACACTTATTGCAAATTGGTTGGTTGTGTCCAAGTCTTAATAGCATTGATCTTGGACTCATCAACATGAACACCCTTAGAAGATACAACAAAACCCAAGAAAACGAGCTTGTCAATATGAAAAAGGCATTTCTCCATATTAGGATGGAGTCGCTCTTTTTGAAGAGTTTGTAAAACCGTGTGGACATGGGTGACATGCTCTTTAAGAAACTTGCTAAAAACAAGGATGTCATCGAAGTAGACCACAACAAACACACCAATGTAAGGGCGAAAGACATGATTCATAAGACGCATATAAGTACCCGGTGCTTCCGAGAGACCCATAGGCATGACTAACCACTCATACAAGCCAAACTTGGTTTTGAAAGAGATTTTCCATTCATCACCCTCTTGTATGCGGATTTGATAGTAACCACTCTTAAGATCAATTTTGGAAAAGATAGTGGCATCACTAAGTTCATCAAGCATATCGTCAAGGCGTGGAATGGGATACCTATAGCGAACGGTAATATCATTGATAGGTATACAATTGGAGCACATGCGAAAGCTACCGTGTGACGCCTGGATAATTAGACTATAGTAATTCCCTACTAATGATGCCACGTCACCTCGGTTACTGTTGATAAACCGTTAGTTCGAAACCGGTTCGAATTCAAATTCAAAATCAAGAAAACAATAAAAGTTTTCAAACGTTAAAACTAAAATGTTCATCATGTGGCAAATAGTCCCTAACTAGTTTTGGAGGTCGAACCAATCTTTTACAAAGTGTTTAAATGCCCTAAACTAATTAAAACAGTGGCTAAAATAGTAACTTAATTGCTTTTGAAAATATAAAAATGTTAAAGTAATTTATTTTGTGTCCAAACTAGGTTTGGCAGTGGCCTAATTTGTTGATGCTAATTTAGGTGCTAACTTCATATTTTAAAGAAACTAATATAACAGGAAGTAAAATAAACAGAAAAGAGTAAATAAAATAGAAAAAACTGTTTAACAGGAAAAATAAAACAAAAGAAACGGACAAGGGAGAACCCCCCCTCTCCCCTAGGCTAGGTGGTCCAACTAGCCACACAGCCGGCCAGCCCAACAATAGGCCGGCCCAAACCCCACTCCTCTCCTTATCCCCTCACCCCCGCAACCCTATCCACCACCCACACCCCCACTCGCGCCCCCACTACCCCTCTCCCCCGATCCAATCGGGACCGTGCTCGACACCTCCACCTCGCCCTCGTCCACCGCCACGCCGTCCCGGAGCCGCCCCCGACGCCGTAGCTCGCTGCTTCCCCAACTCCCCCCGCCGGACTCCCCGTCCCTGCCTCTCCTTCGCCGGTCATCCCCGTCCGCCTCGGCCACCACCACCACCGCGTCGGCCCACCTCCCCGGCGCCGGCTGCTTCCCCGAACGGCGCCGCCCTCTGCCGCCGCCCATCGCAGGCGACCCTGCCGCCACCTCCCCGAGCCCGTTGCCATGCCCCTCCCGCTCCTATGTGAGCCACTGCCTCCCTCTTCCTCCCTCTCCTCCTTTATGCGCGCGTGCTGCCGTCACCGTGCTCGCCCGCTGCATCCCGTGGCCGCTGTCTCGCCGCACTTGCGCGTCGCGCCACCCGTGACCTGCACCTCGTCCCCCAGCGCGCGTCGCCGCCCTGGGCGCGTCCTGCCCCGCGTCGCCGCACCCCTGCGCCCCGCCAGCCGAGCTGCTACGCCGCCGGTCGCCTGCTCCCGCGCGTCGCCCCGTTCCCCCCACCTCCGGTCGGGCGAGCCCGCCTCATCGGGCCGCGCCTGTCCCAGCCACCGCCGCACCACTTCGGCCTCTACTGCCGTGCGCCAGCGCCCCCGCGAGGCCACGGCTTCGCCTTGCCTTGCCCCCCCGGGTCGGGCTCGGTCTTCGCACGGGTGACGCCGGCGCCAGTAACCCGCATCGCCCCCTGTACCTATGACAAAGGGGCCCCGCCCACATAACGTTTTTTAAAAGTTATTAATAAAAAAAGAAATATATAATTAAATTAATAAAAAGGCTTAATTAATTAAATAATACTTAATTAATTATGTAATTAATTAATTAACTTAATTAACACTATTTATTTAACTAATTAACTCTAATTAAACCTGCTAATTAAATGTTAACAAATAATTAGTTAGTAGTCTATGACAACCAGTACCCACACATTAGTTGACCCAGTCAAACACACTGTTGACTTCTGACATCATGATGATGTCATGCTGATGCAGTAAACCTGTTTTTATTTAAGTTAAATCTGTTAGTTCCAAAAATGAATTAAAACTTTAGAAAATTAATATAAAATAAACCCTATATCGGATGGAAAAACTTTGTACATGAAAGTTGCTCAGAACGACGAGACAAATCCGGATACGTAGCCCGTTCGTCCGCCACACATCCCTAGCATGGCAAACACGCAACTTTCCTCCTCTGGTTCATCTGTCCAAAAATGCGAAACACCGGGGATACTTTTCCGGATGTTTTCCCCCTTCGCTGGTATCACCTCCTACCGTGTTAGGGCATACCTAGCACCACGTATTGCCTCGTTATGTTTTGTGATCCTTTGTTTGCTCCGTATTTATTGTTTCTTCCCCATCTTCTCTCCGGTAGACTACGAGACTAACGCCGCTACTGGTGCCCGATCGACTACGTCGTTGACGACCCCTCTCTCTTGCCAGAGCAACCAGGCAAGCCCCCCCCCCCCTTGATCACCAGATATCGCCTACTCTCCTCTATACTGCTTGCATTAGAGTAGTGTAGCATGTTACTGCTTTCCGTTAATCCTATTCTGTTGCATAGCCTATCATTGTTGCTACACTGTTGATACCTTACCTGCAATCCTAAATGCTTAGTATAGGATGCTAGTGTTCCATCAGTGGCCCTACACTCTGGTCCATCTGCCATGCTATACTACTGGGCCGTGATCACTTCGGGAGGTGATCACGGGCATATACTATATACTTTACACGGTTACATTACCTGTGGTACTGTCCGGAGTTAGGGGCTAAAGGGGCAGGTGGCTCCATCCCGGTAGAGGTGGGCCTGGGTTCCCGACGGCCCCCGACTATTACTTTGAGGCGGAGCGACAGGGCAGGTTGAGACCACCTAGGCGAGAGGTGGGCCTGGCCCTGGTCGGCCTTCGCGGATACTTAACACATTTAATGAGATCTTGGTATTTGATCTGAGTCTGGCTACTGGCCTATACGGACTAACCATCTACGCGGGGACAGTTATGGGCACTCGACGTCGTGGTATTAGCCGAAGCCTTCATGACATCAGCGACTGAGCGGCGCGCGCCGGATTGGAACATAAGCCTGCTCTTGTATTAAGGGGGCTAATTCTGCTTCCGGCCGCCCTCGCAACGTGCAGGTGTGCAATGGGCGATGGGCCCAGACCCCTGCGCCATTCGATTTAGACCGGTGTGCTGACCTCTCTATTGTGCCTAGGTAGGGCTGCGACGTGTTGATCTTCCGAGGCCGGGCATGACCCAGAAAAGTGTGTCTGGCCAAATGGGATCGAGCGTGTTGGGTTATGTGGTGCACCCCTGCAGGGAAGTTAATCTATTCGAATAGCTGTGATCTTCGGTAACAGGACGACTTGGAGTTGTACCTTGACCTTATGACAACTAGAAACCATATACTTAATAGAATACACCCTTCCAAGTGCCAGATACAACCGGTGATCGCTCTCTCACAGGGCGACGAGGGAAGGATCATCGGCTAGGATATTGCTATGCGATGTTACTTGGTGAACTTACCATCTACTCTCTTCTTCTGGTGCAAGATGGATGTTACCAGAAGCGTAGTCTTCGATAGGACTAGCTATCCCCCTCTTATTCCGGCATTCTACAGTTCAGTCCACATATGATACCCTTATTCCATTTGATACCAATGCATACATATGTAGTGTAGCTCCTTGCTTGCGAGTACTTTGGATGAGTACTCACGGTTTCTTTGCTCCCTCTTTTCCCCTTTTCTATACTCGATTGCTGCGACCAGATGATGGAGCCCAGGAGCCAGACGCCACTGTCGATGACGACTACTACTACTCGGGAGGTGCCTACTACTACGTGCAGCCCACTGACGACGACCAGGAGTAGTTTAGGAGGATCCCAGGCAGGATGCCTGTGCCTCTTTTGATCTGTATCCCAGTTTGTGCTAGCCTTCTTAAGGCAAACATGTTTAACTTATGTCTGTACTCAGATATTGTTGCTTCCGCTGAATCGTCTATGATCGAGCTCTTGTATTCGAGCCCTCGAAGCCCCTGGCTTGTAATATGATGCTTGTATGACTTATTTTATTTGTAGAGTTGTGTTGTGATATCTTCCCGTGAGTTCCTGATCTTGATCGTACACGTTTGCGTGTATGATCAGTGTACGGTCAAATCGGGGGTGTCACAAGTTGGTATCAGAGCCGACTGCCTGTAGGAATCCCCCTTCCACACTCCTTGGCCGAAGTCGAGTCTAGACATTACAAAACTTTTTACTAACATGGCTGTGTGCCTTACGGGCCCACGTTGCCATCTGGGTGGTATTAGGATCTTTTATTCCTCATCTATACTCTGGGACTCTGATCTCTCTTCTATTCGGGTCAAATGATTTTGCTAAAAATCTAACTTTAGGTTTTCGAAAATACTTCCTCCCGGAGAGCCCCATTCAGGCCAGATGATCGCCTGCTGCACCAGAAGATTTCGTAGTTACTCTCTGCTACTCTTTCGAGACTTTGTGCCCATCGCCTTTGCAAATTCCCTACCACTGTTATATCATTATGGATAACTGCTTACACTTGACGTTCATACCTTTCATCCCATTTGCCCCTGTTATTACTTGATACCCTGAAAAATTCTTCAATAATTCGAGAATCCTTTGTGCCCACCGCTTTGCAGCTCCTTGCCCCATGAATACCTCCTATGAATAATTCCTCACACTTATCGAGTATCCGTTTCTTCCCCCATTGTTCATACGATTCACAAGATACATTGCAATACTATCTGATCTTTCGGTAATCCTCTACCCGCAAATACTTGTCTGCTTGCATTATGGTTGCGTTCCATATGGCTAGCAATATTCCTAGTATCCCTTGTCATTATCATTTGGAGTACCTTGATTCATCCTCCCGGCTCATACGACATTTTAAACATGAGCTGGATCTCGACCAATCAAATTGCCATCGATTGTACCCCTAAGACTATTCAATTTATCCATCCCTAATCAGAGCATTGCTTCTGATCCTTCGCTTTGTAAATCATAATTCCTTTGCAATTGAGCTCTAAATTACTCAGTTGTTTCTATAATCCAAGGTCTTTGCATCGATTCTTCCCCTTGTTGTGTGCCCATACTCACATCAGATCCTTTATGGACCATCAGAACCTTGTTGGATTTTATCCGACAACATCCTTCATATTCAATCACTTTGGAAGTTCTTTCCCTGATACTTAATGCCTTTGGTAAATCTTATTCCTTGATTTGGCCAACCATGCTCTGCTTTTGAGCTGGTGATATTTACTATTGAAGCTTGTGGTTTATGTTTCCACGATGCCCCGATGGGTTGAACCTATGCCTTCCATAATATGTGTGAACTCGAAAGTTTTCATGAGTCATACTCTTCTGGTATTTTGCCAGATAAAATTTCAACACGACTACTTCATTGAACGCGAGAAGTGTATGAAAGGTTATGCATTGGAGAAGTGGGAGTCGACCTTGAACTTTGTGTTCATGCCCATGGACACGATGTAGATCCTATCATGGAAGCTTCTTGAAATAATAACTATTTCCTTGATATAATATCATCTGGTATCTATGAATTGATCCTTTACAACTATGGATCCGACCATGATTGTTCTCCTTTGATTCCATTTCTCAGACAAGATGAAGTACTTGTCTTCTGAAGATCATTTCACGTGTCCACCCTCTACTCTGCTCTACCGTCGAGTATTACACTATGGTATCTCGAGAATATCATGGAACTGCATAACTTCTTATGGGTTCTTCATGAACTGTTCCGATTCCAACTTTCCTGGGTTCTGGGTTGTCATCAGCTGAGAACACCAAATAGTGAACCGAGTCCGCACTACAGTTCAACAACTTTTAGTAATCTTCTTTACTTTTCGGTTGTACCCGATCACGTCATTCCTAGCCTGTTTGGCTATATCATTATCGTGATGATTTTAACTGTGCTACTTGGTCCTTATTCCCGGAGCACCACTTTTGATGATGAGCTAAGCTTACGTCGATTCTCTTCGTCGTATCATTTCGCCTTGAACAGCAAGCTTGATTTCGAGTTCGTGTCGTGTACATCATCATTCCTTTGACTTGATGTCATCGCCGATCGAGTACATCTTCATGAAATCTCGAGACAAATGTGTCGTGAACATCATCAACATTCTGAGTTCTTCCAAGACATCTATCGAATTCTGGATGAGAAAATACCATCCTTTGCCTTCAATGATTTGGGTTATCATCGACAACATTATTGCATTCCCTCCAACACAAAACTTGTTCATGTTATGGATGCAACTTGCTATCCAGCTCGTATTATGATCTACCTTGAAGTATTACTGCCTTGTTGTCAAGGATCTTGTGAGAATTTCACCACCTCTTGAGAATTCTTGATATAAGTGATACTTCACCATCACCATTCTTTTCTTGGTCCCCATGTTGTTCCTAACAGGAATACCAACAGATGGACTAGTAATTTTAAAACTTCTAGCAACCTTATTGCTTTGAAGTTAATGGTCGAAATTTCATTCTTAGACCATTGGTTATTGAATCACCATCCTAACCTTGATTATGCTACCTAAGTCTGTATTTCGGGTGCACCGTCAACCAATGTCTAATCTTGTATGTTTTCCCTCGAGCATACCTCATTATATCATTTGATCTGACAAAAGCTATCTCCTTGTTCACATAATTGTGGAAATCCATCTTTTGGAAATCTTGATGAATTGTTGCTAAGTTCATCAGCCACCTCCTCTTTCTCTCCTTGATTTAATAGCGAACTCATGATTCGGAACTTGCTTCCATAGTTCTTTTACCGAGAATCTTACAATGTCGTCTCGTCAATTTGTTCTGCACCTTTTCTTCTCAGGCATCCTGAGTCTAAGATATCCTGACACCAATCAGATCTAAAACTCGGTCATATATGATGGCTTGAACATAATTCCAAGAGTATACCATTGGTCTTTAGATGACCCGGTAAGGTGATATCATGCCTAGCGCACCTGGCCGGAGGACCTAGTGTTATAGTTTCCTTTTCTACAAGGTTATCCATTCTACCATGAGGAAATTGTAAGACTTATTCTACAAATTGTTCCTGATGGATCCTTTGGGTATCCAAAGTCTGACCTTTGCTTGAATACCATGCCAACGCTATCTCGAAGCATGTTTGTGGTACTCCGATTTTCAACAAGAACATTTGAAGCCCAATGCTAAATGTTTTCTGCTCAATTATCCAAACACCGTTGTATGGGTAATGTCATGAAAATTCTCTCCCCTACCTAAAGAGTTTTCTACATTATATCCTGACATGGATATCATGCTCTGCTTGTCCTTGGGAAGGATATACCCTTGAAATATGTGTTTAAACACATTTTCCTTTCCATTGTTCTGTTTAACCTGATAATCGTATTTTCCTTTCCATTGTTTGGTTTAACCTTTCTTGAGGTCTATATAATCTAAGCAGTATTATTCTCCTGCTTACGTAAACACCTCGGTGTACAACTTTGTCAGCAAGACCCTGTTACCATTGTTGATGACATTTCGGTAACACCGATGGATGAGAACTTTGCCTATAGGTCCGCCTCGTTCAACGAGCAGGAATATGGTTTTCTTCATCCCTCGCCCTTGGTACCGACGTTGTTGCCGACATAATCGACAGGCTACCCTCTGACATGCCTTGCTATCATGACTATGCAAGATGTCACCGCTCCTCCTACTTTTAACCCACATGGTGGCCCCATAACCCACAGTTCCACAGGATCGTAACCTAACTCTCCTGTACCCCCTGTTCCCAAGGTTGTTCCTCACGCGTGGCCTCGTATGTATTTCATGAGCCACCTTCCGAGAGATCATCAATTTTGGCATCAGACAGAATAATTTTCCCGTTGCTTTGAACCGCTTTCACGGCCTGTTACAGGCATCAAACGATTGTCTATCCACTTGAAACTTCTTATTGTACCGTCTTACTTTGCTCTCGATGTGTTTCATTTGTTCAACTCGAGAGATAGTCATGTGTTCATTCATGGGATAACCCCAGATGATTACCCCTTATAGCATCCTATCGTTATCGACCTGCCCCTTACCTATTCGTAAGTACGATGGATTTTCCCGAAGAAAGGATGCCAACTTCATCATGATGACCTGGAGAAGATCAACTTAATGGATCGACCTCCTCGAGAAGAGTAACCAAGACCACCAAGACCCGTTAGAATTTCGTAACCTAATCCCTTCCCCGCACTTCCCCTCTTAAATCTTGGGACGAGATTTCTTGTAGTGGAGGAGAATTGTGACGCCCGGATAATTAGACTATAGTAATTCCGTGCTAATGATGCCACATCACCTTGGTTACTGTTGATAAACCCGCGTTAGTTCGAAACCGGTTCGAATTCAAATTCAAAATCAAGAAAACAATAAAAGTTTTCAAACACTAAAACTAAAATGTTCATCATGTGGCAAATAGTCCCTAACTAGTTTTGGTGGTCGAACCAATCTTTTACAAAGTGTTTAAATGCCCTAAGCTAATTAAAACAGTGGCTAAAATAATAACTTAATTGCTTTTGAAAATATAAAAATATTAAACTAATTTATTTTGTGTCCAAACTAGGTTTGGCAGTGGCCTAATTTGTTGATGCTAATTTAGGTGCTAAACTTCATATTTTAAAGAAACTAATATAACAGAAAGTAAAATAAACAGAAAAGAGTAAATAAAATAGAAAAAATTGTTTAACAGGAAAAATAAAACAAAAGAAACGGAAAAGGGAGAACCCCCCCTCTCCCCTGGGCCAGGTGGTCCAACTAGCCACACAGCCGGCCAGCCCAACAATAGGCCGGCCCAAACCCCACTCCTCTTCTTATCACCTCACCCCCGCAACCCTAGCCACCACCCACACCCCCCACTCGCGCCCCCACTACCCCTCTCCCCCGATCGAATCGGGACCGTGCTCGACACCTCCACCTCCCCCTCATCCGCCGCAACACCGTCCCGGAGCCGCCCCCGACGCCGTCGCTCGCTGCTTCCCCAACTCCCCCCCGTCGGACTCCCCGTCCATGCCTCTCCTTCGCCGGTCGTCCCCGTCCGCCTCCGCCACCACCACCACCGCGTCGGCCCACCTCCCCGGCGCCGGCTGCTTCCCCAAACAGCGCCGCCCTCTACCGCCGCCCATCGCCGGCGACCCTGCCGCCACCTCCCCGAGCCCGTTGCCATGCCCCTCCCGCTCCTATGTGAGCCACTACCTCCCTCTTCCTCCCTCTCATCCTCTATGCGCGCGCGCCGCCGTCACCGTGCTCGCCCACTTCATCCCGTGGCCGCTGTCTCGCCGCACTTGCGCGTCGCGCCACCCGCGACCTGCGCCTCGCCCCCCAGCGCGCGTTGCCGCCCTGGGCGCGTCCTGCCCCACGTCGCCGCACCCCCGGGCTCCCCTGCTCGCATCGCCGCGGCCGCGTGCCGGAGCTCGCGCTCCAGGTAGCACGTGCCCCCCCATGCGCCCCGCCAGCCGAGCTGCTACACCGCCGGTCGCCTGCTCCCGCGCGTCGCCCCGTCCCCACCTCCGGTCAGGCGAGCCTGCCTCACCGGGCCGCGCCTGTCCCAGCCACCGCCGCACCGCTTCGGCCTCTACTGCCATGCGCCAGCGCCCCCGCGAGGACACGGCCTCGCCTTGCCTTGCCCCCCGGGCCAGGCTCGGTCTTCGCACGGGCGACGCCGGCGCCTGTAACCCGCATCGCTCCCTGTACCTATGACAAAGGGGCCCCGCCCACAGAATGTTTTTTTAAGTTATTAATAAAAAGAAATATATAATTAAATTAATAAAAAGGCTTAATTAATTAAATAATACTTAATTAATTATGTAATTAATTAATTAACTTAATTAACATTGTTTAGTTAACTAATTAACTCTAATTAAACTTGCTAATTAAATGTTAACAAATAATTAGTTAGTAGTCAAACACACGTGAGTTGACCCAGTCAAACACACTGTTGACTGCAGACAGCATGATGATGTCATGCTGATGCAGTAAACCTGTTTTTATTTAAGTTAAATCTGTTAATTCCAAAAATGAATTAAAACTTTAGAAAATTAATATAAAATAAACCTATATCGGATGGAAAAACTTTGTACATGAAAGTTGCTCAGAACGACGAGACGTATCCGAATACGTAGCCCGTTCGTCCGCCACACATCCCTAGCATGGAAAACACGCAACTTTCCTCCTCCGGTTCATCTGTCCGAAAACGCAAAACACCGGGGATACTTTCCCGGATGTTTTCCCCCTTCGCTGGTATCACCTCCTACCGCGTTAGGGCATACCTAGCACCACGTATTGCCTCGTTATGTTTTGTGATGCTTTGTTTGCTCCGTATTTATCGTTTCTTCCCCCTCTTCTCTCCGGTAGACTATGATACTAACGCCGCTGCTGGTGCCCGATCAACTACGTCGTTGACGACCCCTCTCTCTTGCCAGAGCAACCAGGCAAGCCCCCCCTTGATCACATGATATCGCGTACTCTCCTCTATACTGCTTGCATTAGAGTAGTGTAGCATGTTACTACTTTCCGTTAATCCTATTCTGTTGCATAGCCTATCATTGTTGCTACATTGTTGATACCTTATCTGCAATCCTAAATGCTTAGTATAGGATGCTAATGTTCCATCAGTGGACCTACACTCTGGTCCGTCTGCCATGCTATACTACTGGGCCGTGATCACTTCAGGAGGTGATCACGGGCATATACTATATTCTTTACACGGTTACATTACCTGTGGTACTGTTCGGAGTTGGGGGCTGAAGGGGCAGGTGGCTCCATCCCGGTAGAGGTGGGCCTGGGTTCCTGACGGCCCCCGACTGTTACTTTGAGGCGGAGCGACAGGGCATGTTGAGACCACCTAGGAGAGAGGTGGGCCTGGCCCTGGTCGGCATTCACGGATACTTAACACGTTTAACGAGATCTTGGTATTAAATCTGAGTTTGGCTACTGGCCTATACGCACTAACCATCTACGCGGGGACAGTTATGGGCACTCGACGTCGTGGTATCAGCCGAAGCCTTCGTGACGTCAGCGACTGAGCGGCGCGCGCCGAATTGGAACGTAAGCCTGCTCTTGTATTAAGGGGGCTAGTTCTGCTTCCGGCCGCCCTCGCAACGTGCATGTGTGCAATGGGCGATGGGCCCAGACCCCTGCGCCATAGGATTTAGACCGGCGTGCAGACCTCTCTGTTGTGCCTAGGTAGGGCTGCGACGTGTTGATCTTCCGAGGCCGGGCATGACCCAGAAAAGTGTGTCCGGCCAAATGGGATCGAGCGTGTTGGGTTATGTGGTGCACCCCTGCAGGGAAGTTAATCTATTCGAATAGCCGTGATCTTCGGTAACAAGACGACTTGGAGTTGTACCTTGACCTTATGACAACTAGAAACCAGATACTTAATAGAATACACCCTTCCAAGTGCCAGATACAACCGGTGATCGCTCTCTCACAGGGCGATGAGGGGAGGATCATCGGCTAGGATATTGCTATGCGATGTTACTTGGTGAACTTACCATCTACTCTCTTCTTCTGCTGCAAGATGGATGTTACCAGAAGCGTAGTCTTCGATAGGACTAGCTATCCCCCTCTTATTCCGGCATTCTGTAGTTCAGTCCACATATGATACCCTTATTCCATTTGATACCAATGCATACATATGTAGTGTAGCTCCTTGCTTGCAAGTACTTTGGATGAGTACTCACGGTTTCTTTGCTCCCTCTTTTCCCCTTTTCTATACTCGATTGCTGAGACCAGATGATGGAGCCCAGGAGCCAGACGCCACTGTCGATGACGACTACTACTACTCGGGAGGTGCCTACTACTACGTGCAGCCCGCTGACGACGACCAGGAGTAGTTTAGGAGGATCCCAGGCAGGAGGCATGCGCCTCTTTCGATCTGTATCCCAGTTTGTGCTAGCCTTCTTAAGGAAAACTTGTTTAACTTATGTCTGTACTCAGATATTGTTGCTTCCGCTGACTCATCTATGATCGAGCTCTTGCATTCGAGCCCTCGAGGCCCCTGGCTTGTAATATGATGCTTGTATGACTTATTTTATTTGTAGAGTTGTGTTGTGATATCTTCCCATGAGTCCCTGATCTTGATCGTACACGTTTGCGTGTATGATTAGTGTATGGTCAAATCGGGGGCGTCACATACCGTCTCGTTTTGGCACAAGAATGACTGGGACAGCACAAGGGCTCAAACTTTCACGCACATGTCCATGGTCTATTAGATGCTTTACTTGCCTTTGTATTTCTTTGGTTTCTTCGGGGTTGACGCGGTAAGGAGCTTTGTTCGGAAGTGGTGCTCCGGGGATGAGGTCGATGCGGTGCTCAATGCCTCGTAGTGGAGGTAGTCCCGGAGGTAGCTCGTCGGGGAAAACATCATGAAATTCCTGCAAAAGAGAAGACAACACTAGAGGAAGAGTGTGAGAAGTGTTAGTTTGTGGTGCATTGTCCTTGCACACAAGGACGTAGTGTAGGACAGTAGATGGGTTCTCACACACTCCTCTTATCTCACTTTTGGTGGCAAATAGGACTAAGTTCTTCTTTTCGCTCATTGTGGAGGTGTTCGATTTGGGCTTGTGGCGCTCACTCTCTTTTTGGTGGCTCGCTCTCTCACTATGATCTCCAGGATGGGTGGCTTGCTTGTCGGAGATCACTTGGCTTGGCGACATTGGACGAAGGACATACTCCTTGCCCTTCATCTTGAAGATGTAGTGGTTCGTTCGGCCGTTGTGGATGACTACTCTATCATATTGCCATGGGCATCCAAGGAGAAGGTGGAAAACGGTCATTGGAACGACGTCACACTCTAAGGTGTCTTCATAGGCGCCAATTTTGAAGAAGACTTGTACTCGATGCTCGACTTGGATAGTGCCAGAGTCGCTAAGACATTGCACTTTGTATGGATGAGGGTGCTTCATCTTGGGCAATTGGAGCTTGGAGCAAATTTCTTCACTTGCAAGGTTATGACAACTTCCTCCATCGATGATGACCTTGACGGATCGTCCATTGATGCCGGCCTTGGTGTGGAATATGTGGCATCTTTGGTATTCTTCTTGGTGATGTCGGAGAGTCAAGACTTTGGTGACAACAAGAGCGGGACTTGAATCTTCATCGCAAAAGACATGTTCCTCTTCATCGCTCACTTGTCGGTGCATGGTGACTTGATCAAGAGCGTCCATTTCTCCTTCACTCATCGAGTCATAGGTGCCGTCGTCGTTGAGGATCAAGGTCCGCTTGTTGGTGCACTCATAGGGAGCTATAAGACTTGGATGAGAACTTGGCATACTTGAAATCGTCTTGCACTTGACGTTCTGCCTTTGTAGGTTGATGCACTAGCTCGATGAGGTTCGAGTATGGTTGGAAGTCGGCGATCTTCTTGATAGGATGGTTGAGTCCATTCAAGAAACGTGCCATAGTTTGCTCATCATCTTCCATGACAGGCTCGTATCATGGAAATCTCCATCTCCTTGTAGTACTCTTCAACGCTCTTGGTTCCTTGCTTGAGTAGTTGGAGTTTCTTGAAGAGGTCGCGGTTGTAGTAGGTAGGCACGAAACATGCTCTCATCACATCTTTCATTTGTGCCCAAGTAGTGATGGGTGGTTCACCTCTTGCCTCACAGCGCAAGATGACTTGTTCCCACCAAATGAGGACATAGTCTTGAAACTCAAGGGATGCCATCGCAATCTTCTTCTCTTCATCGTAGTTGTGCAAACGGAAGATCTTGTCAACTTTCAATGCCCATGAAAGGTACTCTTCGGGATCGTTGCTTCCGTTGAACTTGGGCATGGTGAACTTGAGCTTAACATAGCGTTGCTCTTCATTGTGTTGGGGTCGGGGATGATGACGCCCGTGTTGTAGATGATTGTCAAGCTCGTGTCACTCTTGGTGAGGAGGATTGTCAACCACATGTTACTCTTGTCATGGAGGATTTCTATTGTCATCATGCTCTTGATGAACTTGATGTTCTTGCCGAGCTTGTGGAGGCGCTTGTCGAGCTCGAGGAGGAACTTGGGGAACGTGACGGTGCACGCGAGCTTGATGTCGTCGTTCATTAAGTTCTTCGTGAAGTGCTTCCTCTTGTTCACGCACTTGTGGGCCTCGGTTGGCTACGGCTCGACTTGAATCTTGGAGGGCTTGTTGCACCTCAAGTGCTTGAGCTTCACGGAGTTGTTGTTCTTGGCGTTGTGCCTCGACATCTTGTGCAACTTGGTGTAGATGCGCTCGCTCTTCTGCTTCATGTTGGTGTTGTCATTGCCGTTCTCGTGCTAGCGCAAAAGCCTCTTGAGTTTGACGTTGTCGGTGCTCTTGAGAGTCGGTGTCTCGTAGAGGATTGAGGCTTGCTTGACGATCGTTGCGCGCGGCACGGTGTAGAGTGTTCGATGTCGGTGTACTTGAGCCGGAGAGGGTGAAGTCGGAGTGTCAACTTGAGCGAGTCCTTCTTGATGAAGACGAAGTGGAAGAAGAGCGGTTGAGCAACAAAGCGCGAATCTCGTCCATCCTTGCATCATTCTCTTGCTTGTGATCGTCGAGCTTGTGGTTGAAGTAGTCCCTTGTACGTTGCTCGGAGAGTCACAAGTCGGCGGCGAGGTTGTCGATGCATTCACTCATGGCTTGTTGCTCTTGATGCAAAGCATGTTGTGCACCAAAGAGGTGACTCTTGGTGACGTAGGAGTTCATGTCGTCGGCGTGCTCAATGAAGAGTGGGTTGGTAGAAGTACTTGGCCTACAATCATTACAAGACAAATGTGAGTGGTAGAAAGAGAAGAACGAATACCAAATGTACCTTGACCGAAGTTGAAAGTGGATCGATGATCACTCCAATGTAGGACAAGGAAATAGCACAATTGGTACTAGCTCTTGTCGGTTTCTCACACCTACACACGTAAAAGCTTATGGTGGAGCTTGGTTAGGGTGGTGGCACAATATTTGATGCAATCGTAAGTGAGTTTCAATAATGTTGGAAAAGATACGCAACATGCAATGTAACAAGTAGACCAAGCATATAAGGTACACGGAAACACACACGCAAAAAGATAAGTGGGGTCGTGCAACCAAGGGTGAGCCAAAATGTGGAATCCACAAAAATGCTCTTGTTGCACAACACTAGAGAGACGCTAGCACGATTGCACAATAGGCGGATACAAAGAACTTGTGCACAACCTACTTAGCAAAAATGCAACGGCTTCTATCCCAAGTATGCTCTATGCAAGGTGTTTCTATGATATGATCCAAGATGATCTAGTATGACAATCTTATGTTGTATGATGCTATGGATCTTTCTTAAAAGCTCTGTGCTTATCTTTCCTCTTTGCTTACAAGCTTGTTTGGCTCTTTGATGTTTGAGCTCTTTTCTCATGCAATGCTTGATGAACCAAGATAGCAATTGTGTATGCGATGACAACTTTGTGACACAAGAGATGATACCAATATATGCAACAATGATGTATGTATGCTATGGGAAGTATGATCACTAATGTGCGCAAGTCTCGCTGCCGGCAATACTCAATGGCTAGTCTCGATGGGTAAGCAATGCAAAGGAGTAAGGCTATGGTGGCTATCAATGTAATGGCAAGAGTGATATCTCTAATACCAAGACGAGGTTACCACTCTTGCTTACGGTATGGTGTCAAAATGGTAGACCGAATACCAAGATGTAGTCGAGGTGGTCATTGTTGATGACGCGTCCGTGGTGAACATGAGCGGCGATGATGTTGATGTCGAACCGTACCTAGATAGCCGAAACACAAAATCATACGGAACCGCAACTCAAATTCTCAAAGCTCGAAGTGGCAACATGTGTTGGAGAGCGAAACGGTCCAAATGGTGGTGGTATGCGGAAGTGGTGATGGTGTATTGGTGGTAGGAGTGCGTATGCGGAAATGTGGGGCGGTGGTGGTGACTACACTGGAAAAAAATTAGTTTCGTCAGGGTCGGTCGGACGTTCGGGTTGGGTCGGTCGTCCGGTCGTCGGATGTCCAGGCTGGGTCAGACGTCTGGTGCCTCGGCAAATTTCGGGCACGGGATGAACTTCACGTGTTCGTGATGGTGATGACGAAAATGGTCAAATCCAGAGGATTTTGTAGATGGACAGGGTGGGGAAAGCGGAGAAAAGCTAGATCCACTCAAAACCAAGCAAATCCACGAATCCAAAACAACAAATTCTCAACACATGAACAAATAAAAAAAATTGGGGCTATTTTTGTGGGGAATTTTCGAAATTGGGGAAGAACACAACAAAATTAGGCTAGAAAACAAAGAGTGGAGGCTCCGAAATCGTGATCAACGTGGCTCGTGATACCAAGATGATGTAGGGTAGGAACCCTAGGGGCCGATCTTTCACGAAAGGAGCAGATCCCGCGAAGAACACGAAGAACACAAGGGGAAAAATGAAGGAAACACGAGGGAAAAACAAGAGGAACACAAGAGAATCACTAAACCGACACAAGAAAGTCACACATATGCTAGATCCTCGGATACATAAGAGTTCGCACGGTACACGGTCAACTACGGATGATACAAGGGTAGCCGGTCTTCTCCGTGAGGAGGCCTTGATGTTCTTCTCCGCGAGGAGGTCTTGAATCCAAAAGGATCTTCTCCGAAGAGGCCGCGGTCTCTCACGAGGAGTAGATCCGATGTGGATGAGCAATGCTCTATCTCTCAAATGAGATAAACCGATGTTGACCCTAGAAAGTTGGACGAGGTGGAATATATATAGTCTTAGTGCAAAAAAGGGGGGTTAAGGGGTACATGGGCTGCGGCCCAACATGAAACAGCGCACAGGCATCGCACGTCCAGAGGTCACCGGTTGTCCGGAGGCTCGCGAGGGTCCGGACGTCCGGTGCCTGTCGGACGTCCGTAGATTTGGCTCGGGTGGTCTTCGGTCAGTCGTCTGGTCGGGGTCGGATGTCCGGGCGTCGGTCGTCCGTGGGGCGTCGGATGTCTGTCTGTTTTGGCTTGGGTGTGGAAGTGTCGGTCGTCCGGAGCCTGGAGGTCGTCGGACGTCCGGAGCCTGGAGACTTTGAGCAGCTCTTCTTCTTCGTCTCCGTCTTCACGCCCATCTTCATGTTCTTCTTCTCCTTGCTCCTTAGCTTCTCCATGATACCTGAGTATGCACAATGTGTCCATATGAGGTAGTAGCCATGTCTCATGTGCATCGAAGTGGAAATCTGAGAGGAGTGATGTCACCTCGGTTTTGAGAGCTTTTGCACGTGCTCGTGTCATGGGTCCGCTAGGCACTTGGTGATGCGATGGTAGGTCCATGGGGATGACCTTGCGATGCTCCGCATCAATTTCTATGACCTTGAGGTTGATGCTTCTTCTCATGTCACACATATTTGCATCACTACCTCACATTCACATGCTTGTGCCCATGATTTCTTTGCTTGTGCTAGATTGATATGCTTACATGCCATGACACAATCCTTTGTCACACCATATGCTTTGCGTGATTGATGAGGACATGACTACCTTGGATACGACCAAAAATATTGCACACATGCATATTTGTCAGGTGATTTCTAGTGCAAACTATTCAATAATCTATTTATGTTATCTGGAACAAAAATACTTCACACACTTTTGTGGTTTGTCTAATTGTAGGTGTATGGGACATTTGTACAATCCACATATGAAGATAAGGGAAAAAGACAAGTTTAGATTCTGTTCAAAAAGTCCTCTCACGTCACTTTTGGGCCAAGAGAAGATAGAGTCCAAATCTCTCATGTTCTGGATTCAGATTCGGACTGCACAGACATACCTGACTCAAAATGTCAACAACTTTTTCATACGGACTCCAAATTGGGTGATTCTCTTTTTGTTGGAAAGTAGATTTCGTGCTATTTCCAACCCAATTGGAATCACCTTCAAATTTGTCCGGAGAATTGAGATATCGACGAAACAATCTGACACTGTAGCAGAATCTGAGTCAAACAAAAAGTCCAAAGGTGTTGCACCACCTCCACTTAGGCCCATGAGCCTTGTACGACCTAGGGTTAGTTTTAGGTTGCCTTGGGACGTCCTTCCACCTCCTTGGCCGCCACCCCTTGCTCCTATATAAGTAGATCCATCTATTAGTTTTTTCCTAGGGATTTGTTTAGTTAAAAGTTAGCCATTGCAACTTCGTGTACTTCATTTGTGTCCAATGACCAGACCAAGACCGCTTACGGATCCCCACCATTATCAATACTTCATATATATTCGCAATATTCAGATTGCATTATCACATCCTTGCTTGTTCTTCGATTGCTTGCAGGAATAGACCTTCGTGGTTAGGCCCATCAATGCATACATACGTTCCCAGTAGTTCAACCAAATAGATCTACCAAATTCTCTTTGCATCCTTTGCAATTTTCTTTTCATTATTTGCATAGTTGAATTATCGGTTGCATCGTCGTGTCGAGTTGCTGGTCTTAGTGTCTAGTTCGTTTAGAGTTTCGAGTTCTATTCACATTAGTCACACCGCCGCTGCATCGTTATCCCTTCCGCTGTCCACCACCCATCCATCAATTACCACCAAGTGCTATCCATCGTTCATTGTCACAATCATAGTTGAGGTTGTTCACATCTTCGCTAGATCCAATCTGCATCTTATCTAGTTTGTTTAGGAAAGAGGGAAAGAGAAAAAAAGAGAAAAAAGTAAGAAAAAGTCAGAGAGAAAAAAAGAGAGAAAGAAAAAAAGTGTGAGAAAAGGAAGAGAGAAAAAAAAGAAAAAAAAAAGAAAATTCGGATATATCTAGACTCAATCTCGTAGTTGAATTCGGATTGGAATCTGTTTTGTGTACTGCTCAGTAAAACATGCATAACTTCCTCATACGAAGTCCGTTTTGGTTCCGCGAGTAATCAAATGAAAGCTAGCGACGAGCCGCATCTAAATAGTTTCAGAAGCTTGTTAAATATTTGGCATCTCAAAATCGTCTTCTAAATAGGTCTTTTTGCCCTCTGAAGTTCACGAACACAGCTTATTCCTGTTTTGCAGGCCAGTTTTAGAATTTTTTTGACTCCTCATATCAACTCGGAATTGAGTGATTCCTTTTGCATTTTATAGTTTGAGTCAATACAATTCTTGAAAACAATTATCAAAAAATTGGCACAAACTTTTCTAGAGGAAATTTGGAGAGAAAATTGTTGATATATCCTGCTTGGCTATTGTTTCACATGATTATCTTTACATCTATTGTGATCTTAACTTATATTTTGTTGTCCAGAGCTACTTCATATCCTTTATTGATGCTAGTTGTGCTACGGCGTGACCTCATTAGTGTTCTAGGCTTGCGTCTCTAGTCCGGTGTAGCCTAGGACCAGCACAGTCCCGTCGTTGAGTGTTTATTCAATATTGCATCTCTGAATTGATTATTGCTAATTTTTTTGCTATCATATATAGCCAACCCAGCTCCACATATTTCTACACCGTGTATACGTACGATTCCCTGGCAATCGCTTTACACAATCTTCGGAGTTATTTGACATCGTTGGTTGCCTGTCACCACCTGCCGCATGGTAAGAACTTGTAAGATATTGATATTTGATTTACTGTGAGCACTTTACAACAACATCCTAGTAGTTCATAGGAACATTATTCTCGAATTTTTTTTCTTATTTCTACTAATCATGACAGGTTCCGGAGATAGAAGTTCTTGGATGACGGACACATCTTCACCGTCACGAGAGCTGGGACAACACACACATGCACATGGTCAGGTTATCTCTTTACCGTAATTTGAGGGTAGATTTAATCCTGCTATATATCTAGCTTGGGAGCTTGATGTAGAACAGGTTTTTAATCACCATGATTTTTCTGAACTTGAGAGAGTACGAGCTACCACTAGAGCATTTACTGGTTTTGCTTCTGTTTGGTGGAGTGTACATTGTAAGAAAAACATTGATAACCAACCCACAACTTGGAAAGTTTTGAAAGTTGTAGTGAGACAACAATTTTTTCCTCCTTACCATCTCGTGAATTGCTTCGCAAATTGGAACAATTAAAACAAGGCAGTAACACTGTTCATGCTTACTACCAAGAGTTCAAATCTTATGTGTATCATTGTGACATGGAAGAATCTGAGGATGATACAATGAATATATTTTTTGGTGGTTTGAACCATGATATCCATGCAAGATTTCAGTATATTCCTCATTGAATTACTGGTATGTATGTTCGTGCTTGTACCTTTGAGAGACAGATACAGGAGGATGCATTGGGTGACTACAACAACTACTATTCCAGTTCATGCTCACCACCGCTGGTTGGTTCCTCCACCGTTGCACCTACTAGAGCAGCCCCACCTCAGATTGTGAGTGTGACATCATCTCAAGTGTATGGTACATTGTCATTGTCCATACCTACATCAGCTACGTCTTTGCGACAAGGTAACAGTAAAAGTATTGATGATATCACTTCACATAAGAATGATGCATGCCTAGTTAACTTGAATGCATCATGTGTTCAGTTACCTATTGATTTGAGCACACCACCTATTTTAGAGAATCTTCTTACTATCATGAATGCGTCATGTGATCGAACAACTGAAATACCAACAATTTTGAGTGCACCCATTGAATTAACTATTGATGCAAAAGAACCAATGTTTAATCATTTTGATATGACCTCTAATCTTGGTGATGATTCTGTGTCCAATGACTTATTGCATGTTTGCTTATTTAAGAATGTTGTAGCATGTAAATTTGATGCAACTAAGGTTTATTCACCAATGTTGGGATGGTTTAATGATGAACATTGTCAATCTTTTGAAATGAATAAGAGCTTCACTTATATGTGCAAAATGAGTTGCAATATTTTCATGCCTTCTACTTCTTGTGATAATTTTTTGACTTTAGATTTTATGAACTATGAAAGTTACTCATGTATACATGTGTCATATATGCAAAAATTAAGGGAAGTAAAAATGGATGACATATACATATACAACATGTACACCTTGTCTCTTTTGTTAGCCACATTTCAGATTAAGCAACGCCGAGGACGGCTTTGTTTTCAAGAAGGGGAGGATGATGAGGACATAACTACCTTGGAAATGACCAAAAATATTGCATACATGCATATTTATCAGGTGATTTCTAGTGCAAACTATTCAATAATCTATTTATGTTATCCAGAACAAAAATACTTCATACACTTTTATGTTTTGTTTAATTGCAGGTGTATGGGACATTTGTAGAATCCCCATATGAAGATAAGGGAAAAGGAGAAGTTTAGGTTCTGTTCAAAAAGTTCTCTCACGCCACTTTTGGGTCAAGAGAAGATAGAGTCCAAGTCTCTCACATTCTGGATTCAGATTCGGACTGCACAGACATACCTGACTCAAAACGCCAACAACTTTTTCATACGGACTCCAAATTGGGTGATTACTTTTTTGTTGGAAAGTAGATTTTGTTCTCTTTCCAACCCAATTGGATTCACCTTCAATTTCGTCCGGAGCATTGAGATATCGACGAAACAATCTGACGCTGCAGCATAATCCGAGTCAAACAACAAGTCCAAAGGTGTTGCATCACCTCCACTTGGGCCCATGAGCCTTGTACGACCTAGGGTTAGTTTTAGGCTGCCTTGGGACGTCCTCCCACCTCCTTGGCCGCCACCGCTTGTTCCTATATAAGTAGATCCATCTAGTAGCTTTTTGCTTGGGATTTGTTTAGTTTAAAGTTAGCCAATGCAACTTCGTGTACGTCGTTTGTGTCCAACGACAAGACCAAGACCGCTTCCGGATCCCCACCTTGATCAATACTACATCTATATTCGCAATATTCAGATTGCATTTTCATATTCTTGCTTGCTCTTCGATTGCATGCAGGAATAGACCTTCGTGGTCAGGCTGATCGTGCTTCCAGCATCGTCGGTAACCTTAGGAGATTGGTTTAGCGATTGCTAAGGCGCAACATCGTGCACGTTTGTAGTCGGATCGTCTCCACCAAATCGATAGTTATCATCTCATCGAAAGATCAGGACACCCTCGCCTCTACCAAGACATACCTGGCTCAAAACGCCAACAACTTTTTCATACTGACTCCGAATTGGGTGATTCTTTTTTTGTTGGAAACTAGATTTCGTGCTCTTTCCAACCCAATTGGATTCACCTTCAAATTCGTACGGAGCACTGAGATATGGACGAAACAATCTGACGTTGTAGCAGAATCCAAGTCAAACTTCAAGCCCATGAGCCTTATACGACCTAGGGTTAGTTTTAGGCTGCCTTGGGACGTCCTCCTACCTCCTTGGCCGCCACCCCTTGCTCCTATATAGGTAGATCCATCTAGTAGCTTTTTCCTTGGGTTTTGTTTAGATTAAAAGTTTGCCATAGATGCAACTTCGTGTACTTCGTTTGTGTCCAACGACCAGACCAAGACGTCACAGAACCCCACCTGCATTAATAAAGTTTTCCTCTTTTATTCGCAATATCCAGATTGCAATCTCAGCTTCTTGCTTGTTCTGATTTTGCTCGCAGGAAATAGACCCTCGTGGTCAGGTTGATCATGCTCCGGCGTGGTCAATAACCCTCGAAAGTTGGTTTAGCAATTGTTAAGGCGCGACGTCTTCGCACATTCGTAGTCGGATCGTCAAAGTCGACTCCCAAAGAAAACGATATCTATTTAATCGAAACATCAGGACACCCTCGCCTCTATCAATCTTGCTCCTCCTTTTGTGCGGAAAGCTTGTTGTCGATGTAGTCCCTTTCTCTTGCTTCGGAGTGACGAATGTCGATGGAGATGTTCTCGATGCGCTCTCGCAATCTTGATTGTGTGCCTTGCATTTGTCGTTGTAGATCGAAGATTGATGCTTTGGTGATGTAGTTGCTCATGCCGCCATTGTTTTCAAAGACCGGAGATGAAATGTCTTTCTTGTCCATCACAAGACTCGAGCAAATATGAGTTGAAGAAAGGAGAGAACTATACCAAATGTACCTTGACCGATGTTGAGAATGGATCAATGATCACTCAATGATGTAACAAGGAAATAGCACAATTGGTACCGATCTCGTCAATTTCTCACACCTACACAAGTAAGGCTTATGGAGGAGCTCGGTTAGGATAGTGGCACAAAAATTTGATGCAAAATGTTAGCAAGAGTCAATAATGTTGAAAGAGATTCACAAATTTGCAAGTGAAACAAGTAGACCAATAGCAATATGTGGCACACGGAAACACACACACGGATATATAAATGGGGTCGTGCAACCAAGGAATGAGCTCAAAATGTGGAATCCACGGAAAACGCTCTTGTTGCACAACTCTAGAGAGATGCTAGCATGATTGCTCAATAGGCGGATACGACACTTGTGCACAACCTATAGGAGACAAAAATGCAACGACTTCTATCCCAATTATGCTATGTATATATGGTTCCCGATGTTCCTCACAAGGTGATCCAATATGATCTTATATGCAATGTCGTATGATGTTATGGCTATTGCTTACAAGCTTCTTTGCTCTTTCTCTTTTGCTTAAAAGCTTATTCTTTTTTGTGTGTATGGCTACTTTTGCACAATGCACAAACCAAGATAGCAATTGTATATATGCGCGAACAAACTTGAGGCACACGAGATGATATGATACCAAGATGACAACGAGCGGGTCTCCACCTGGGCCCGCCCCCTCCACCAGACCAATCCTTGCCAGCTGCTGATCTGACGTATGCAACGTACGCACCGACACTGGCGCCTCCGCTTGAAACCATGCTTGCCTCGCCGGATGGGTCATGGCCGACGATGAATGCACCGAGCCTTCCGACACACCGCTAGTTCTCCGGCGGGTAGCACCTTACCCAACGAACGCCCCTGCAGACCAACTTGGAGCTCCATACCCATCCTCGGACGGAGGAGATGGTGGCGTGGTGGGCGATGGTGGGCCATCACCGCCCGACATGCCCGCGTCAAGCAAGGGCGCTGCCAAGATCAAGACAGGGTAACTCAGAACTTGCGACATGCATTGAGTAGACATTGTCCCAGCCACCAGATCTACCCAAAGTGTGCGGCTGGGCTCTTCCACAAATAGCAGTCTACGGCTTGAAATGCACCGGAGATCGTTGGTGCGTAGCCAAACCCGGAAGTCCGACATGTCGTGTCGTCTCTCCGTTTGCTCGTCCACCACAACTACAAAGCATGCTCCTTTCAGAATGGCACTAGCCGTCCTCTGGCTCCACGCATGGCCAGGACGCCATGCAGCGACATGGGCATCAGCAGCCGCAGGCTCACCATGGTTGCTTGGGCTTGGCGGAGCTATGGGGGCAGGGAAAGCTCGAACTAGGGCGAAGAAGCACGGCCCGCCCGAATCATCCGCTCCTTGGTCTCCAAGTTACAATAGAGCACGAGGAAGTCCTTAGGGTAGTAGGCCCTAATGTCCATCATCTATGAGCATTGTAATAGTGAGAACAATAAGGTGGCCCATGAATTGGCTAGAATAGCCGGATTCTCTCCTCCTAGTGTTTGGTTGGAATCACCTCCTATTGAGGTGATACCTTTGATTGTAAATGACATAACTCTTGTGATGATTGGATAAAGGAGGAGGATGTTTATAAAAAAGGGAATATTGCTCAAAGCGCTCAAACCATTTTTTAAAGCTCTGTGACAATAGTAAAAAGAAGCTCTGTGACCGATTTCACAGTTTTTGCTTATGCAAAGCGAGATACGAAACCACCATTCAATTGGAGGCACCAAATAAAAGTGGACCCCAAATTTCATTGATACCATTGTAATACTCTTTATTACATAGCAAAAAGGCCTAAAAACAACCAATAACCCCACTAAGCTTAAGCGGAGCCCATCGCCATCTGTGCTACAATCGAAGGAACTGCAACACCGCAACAACACTGTTGTTCCACCCTCAACAATCACCAATGCCGTCTGGAACAAGGCAAGGTAATCACCAGTTGTCATACGATGCTGGTGCCCAATGGCAGAGACATGCATAAAAGACCGTATGACTCTGCGCGAAGCTCTGACGCCGAGTCCATGGCAGTCCTCCATGGCACGTCGACGGTCCCTCGCTTGGAAAGCCCTGACACTGTTATCGCTGGCGGAGGTGGTCAGGATGGAGCCGTGGTTGTGCAGGGACTCGTAAATGGCCCGGTTGAGATCGTCGATTGTTGGGTCGACCTCCACCATCACCGTGATGGCAGCTTCAGACGCGTTCTCCACGCCGAAGTTGGTCCTCTGCCTCACTGTGCTCCTCTAGGAGCTAGAGGTTGTAGTGTGATACGTCCATTTTGCATCATGTTTTCCTACTATTATTTATAATGTTTTTGATCATTATAATACCTTGTGATGCAATTCTAATGCCTTTTCTCTCTTAATTTGCAAGATTTACATGAAGAGGGAGACCGCCCACAGTTGGAATTCTGGACCTAAAAAAGCTATATCAGAGATACCTATTCTGCACAACTCCAAATAAGTTGAAATTTCATGGAGAATTTTATGTAATATATAAAAAATCCCAAAGCAAAGAAGTACCAAAGAGGACCCACCAGCTGCCCACAAGGCAGTACGACGTGGCCCCTAGGCGCGCCCTAGTACCTTTTGGGGCCCCTGGTCGGCCTCCGAGGCCCATCTTCTCCTATATGATGTCATTTTCCCTAGAACAAATAAATAAAGAGAAGACTTTCGGGATGCAGCATTGCCGTCTCGAGGTGGAACCTGAGCAGAAGCACTTTGGCTCTCAGACGGAGCAATTCCGCTGGGGACACTTCCCTTCGGGAGGGGGAAATCCAAGCCATCAACATCACCAACAACCCTCTCATCGTGGGAGGATCAATCTTCATCGATCACTTCATGAGCACCATCTCATCTAAAACCCTAGTTCATCTCTTGTATCCAATCTCTGTCTCAAAACCTTAGATTGGTACCTATGGGTTACTAGTAGTGTTGATTACATCTTGTAATTTATGCTAGTTGGTTTATTTGGTGGATGATTATATGTTCAGATCCTTGATGATATTCAATACCTCTATGACCTTGAACATGAATATGATTTGTGAGTAGTTAATTTTGTTCTTGAGGACATGGGATAAGTCTTGTTATAAGTAATCATGTGAATTTGGTATTCGTTTGACATTTGCTTGGGGGAGGCTTAAGTACATGATGTACACATGGCCCAATCATGATCTCTCAAGAGAATTTATTATACAAAAATTTTATGCTCGGCTTTCTCATAATGATCAATCCATGCTTGATTCTGCTTCTACTGGTTCTGTTATGAAGAAAACTATTGAATTCAAATGGGGTCTTCTGGAAATAATTAAATGCAACTCTGAAGATTGGAGCTCGACAAAGATAAAGAGTCAGGTAGAAAACTTAAGTTTGATTGTGCTAAATATTTTATGGAAACCGACGCTTTTCATAAGTTTACTGCTAAATATGGACTTGACTCCGAGATAGTAGCTTCCTTTTGTGAATCATTTGCTACTCATGCTGATCTCCCTAAGGTGAAGTGGTGTAAATACCACCCCCATTGAATAACAGATTGAGGAACCCGTTATAATTAAAGATGAAACAATCATTTATAATGTTGATCTAGTTTTGCCTACTGCTTATATTGAGAAACCCCCTTTTCTTGTTAGGATTAAGGAACATGCTAAAGTTTCAACTATGGTTTGTAAAAGTAATATTAGAACACCAAGACCCTCTGAAAAAAATTAAAGTTGAACCTGATATTGCCATGGTTAATGATGATAATATTCATGGGCATGTTATTTACTTCTGTGATGTGGCAACTAGGTTTGCTAAGCCTGATACTAAAGATAAGAATAAACCTGTTATTGGCATGCCTAATGTTTCTATTAAAATAGCAGATCATTGTTATCATGGTTTGTGTGATTTGGGTGCTAGTGTGAGTGATATTCCTTTTACTTTATACCAATAGATTTTGAATGATATTGCACCTCCTGAGATAGAGGAAATTGATTTCACTATCGCAAATAGAGATACTATTGCGCCGCTTGGGATTGTTAGAGATGTTGAAGTCTTATGTGGTGAGATCAAATACCTATTGATTTTCTATTTCTTGGTTCTCCCCAAGATGATTTTTGTCCCATTATATTTGTTAGACCTTTCCTGAATACCATTAATGCTAAGATTAATTGCAATAAGGAAACAATCAGTGTTAATTTTGGTGATGTATCTCATGAGTTTAATATCTTTAAATCCGTAGACAACCTCATGATAATGAATTTCCTAGTAAGGATGATATTATTGGTCTTCCTTCTATTGCCGTACCTCCTACTAATCCGATAGAACAATATTTTCTAGACCATGAAAATGATATGCATATGAATGAAAGAAATGAAATAGATGAGATATTCTTTGATCTAGCACCTAAACATAAACATAATTTGCCCGTTGAAACTCTTGGAGGTCCTCCTCCACCTGAGGGTGATCCAGTGTTTGAACTTAAGAAATTGCCTGAAACATTGAAATATGCTTATCTTGATGAAAAGAAGATATATCCTATTATTATCAATACTAACCTTTCAGAGCAAGAAGAAAAGAGATTACTTAAAACTCCGAGGAAGCACCATGCTGCTATTGGATATACTCTTGATGATCTTAAGGGCATTAGTCCCACTCTATGTGAACACAAGATTAATGGAGCCTGATGCTAAGCCAGTCATTGATCATCAATGACGATTGAATCCTAAAATGAAGGATGTGGTAAGAACTGAAATATTAAAGCTTCTGGAAGAAAGTATAATTTATCACATAGATGATAGTAGATGGGCAAGTCATGTTCATTGTGTTCCTAAGAAAGGAGGTATAACTGTTGTTCCTACTGATAAAAATGAACTCATCCCACAAAGAATTGTAACTGGCTATAGTTTGGTAATTAATTCTAGGAATTTAAACAAAGCTACTAGAAAAGATCATTACCCCTTGACTTTTATTGATCAAATGTCAGAAAGATTGTCTAAGCATACACTATTCTGTTTCCTTGATGGATATTCTGTTTTTTCTCAAATTCCCGTGTCAAAAGAAGATCAAGAGAAAACTACTTTTACTTGTTCTTTTGGAACATATGCTTGTAGACGTATGCTTTTTGGTTTGTGTAATGCACCTGCTACCTTTCAAAGATGTATGACTGCTATATTCTCTATTTTTTGTGAAAAGATTGTTGAGGTATTCATGGATGATTTTTCCATTTACGGGACTTCTTTAGATGATTGCTTAAGCAACCTTGATTGAGTTCTGTAGAGATGTGAAGAAACTAATCTTATCTTTAATTGGGAGAAGTTCCACTTTATGGTGAATGAAGGTATAGTACTTGGGCATAAAATTTCTGAATGGGTATTGAAGTAGACAAAGCTAAAATTGACGCAGTTGAGAAAATTCCAAGTCCTTAAGATATTAAAGGTATAGAAGCTTGCATGGTCATGCTGGTGTTTATAGGAGATTCATTAAAGACTTCTCTAAATTTCTAGGCCTCTTACTAATCTCCTGCAAAAAGATGTTCCATTTGTTTTTGATGATGATTGCATAGAAGCCTTTGAAATACTTAAGAAAGCCTTAATCTCTGCACCCATTGTTCAACCACCCGATCTGAACCTACCATTTGAAATTATGTGTGATGCTAGTGACTATGCTGTTGGTGCTATTCTAGGAGAAAGAGTTGATAATAAATTGAATGTTGTTCATTATGTTAGTAAAATTCTAGACAATGCCCAAAGAAATTATGCAACTACCGAGAAAGAATTTTTAGTAGTTGTGTTCGCATGTGATAAATTCAAATCTTGTATTGTTGATTCTAAAGTAACTATTCACATTGATCATGCTGCCATTAAATATCTTAGGGAAAATAAATATGTTAAACCTAGGTTGATTACGTGGGTTCTTTTGCTACAAGAATTTGACTAGCATATTATTGATAGAAAGGGAGCCAAGAATCCCGTAGCTGATAATTTGTCTCGAGTGGAAAATGTTCTTGACGACCCCTTCCTATTGATGATAGTTTTCCTGATGAACAATTAGCTATTATAAATTCTTCTTGTAATACACCTAGGTATGCAGACTATGCTAATTACATTGTTGCTAAATATATACCACCTAGTTTCACAGACCAACAAAAGAAAAAGTTCTTTGATTTAAGAAATTACTTTTGGGGTGGCCACATCTATATAAAGAAGGAGTAGATAGTGTTATTAGACGTTGTGTACCTGAGCATGAACAGGAACAAATCCTATGGAAGTGTCACTACGAGGCATACAGAGGACACCATGGTTGTCGGATTTAGGGTTCCGGCAGACCCTTGAGGTTCGAACACTGGGGTGCACACGGAGATCTCTCCCCTACCGATCTACGTCCGATCCTCTCGTGCGAACTAAGATGAAAATGGTGAACAACACAAGATACACGAGGTTTATACTGGTTATGGCCACCGTTGTGATATAATACCCTACTCCAGTGTGTGGTGTGGTGGATTGCCTCTGTGGCTGATGATGGACAGTACAAGGGAAGAACAGCCTCGCGAGGGGTGTTCTTGAGCTGATGTGGTGTGTCCTACTTAATCTCTACTGTGTTTTCCCCTTCTCTCTCTCTCTCTCCCTCTCTCTCTCTTTTCCTTTTCTCCCCTTTCCTGCCTCCTTCTCTCCTGTGGAGGTAGCTCTATATATAGAGGCCCTGGGCCTCTCCCAGAATAATTGAGCGGGAAGGGCGCCAACAATTGGCCATTTTGAAGGGGAACATCTAGTACAAGTTATCCTGACCAAAGGTGGTCTTCGGCTACCAAAAGCATGGGTGATGACTCCGTCTTGGGCTCCACGGTGACCTCCGTCCGGCCGTCCGGCTGGTCTTGGTCTCGTTGCACTGGAATGGTAACCTTTGCCTGATACCTTGGCCTGTGCTTGCCCCCTTTGCATCAAAGGGGAAACAAGGACCCTGCGCAGGCCGGCGCCCGCCTAGCGCCCGCCTGGCCTTGATCGTCATGGCTTGCATCATGGGATCCTCGCAAGGTACCCTTGCATTGATCTCTCCGCCTCCTCGCGAGCCTGCCTGTTGAGGCCGCTCTTGAGGAAGCTTCCTATCGTCCACCCCGCGAGGCTTGGCCCCTCGCGAGGGTCTTGAGCTTGGGCTGATGAAGATGGGCCATGCTAGCCCCCACCTGAGCCATGCCACAGGCCGCAGGCAGGCAAGTCTGGGGACCCCCATTCCCAGAACACTGACAGTAGCCCCCGGGCCCAAGGCACGCGCGGGCTTGGCTTAGCAGAGAAGCAAAGGGGCAAGCACGAAGCGTCGCGGGCCCTAACAGCCTGTGGCCTTGGGCGCCACGTGGCGGTTGATTGGACGTGGGCGTCTGCACTTCCCACGACGCCTCGGCAACCGCACGACTTGACAAGTCCCTGCATGCAGAGATATGGGTCATGATTACCTGAGGTCATGGTGCCCGGCGGTTGGCCTTCCCCGGCTATAAGTATGGGGCTGTGTGAGCTCCGCCAGTTCACCCCTTTTCGTTACTCCTCCTCTTCTTCTTCCTCATCCTTTCTTCCTCTTGCACCAATGGCACCGATCCGCTGGTTTTTAGCTGAGGAGAAGGGAAAGGCCCCCAGAGAGGGTCCTGGCCCCATCCCGCTGAAGAAGCGGCCAATCCTCTGTCACCAGGATGAAGGCGCCTGGCTGGAGGTGTCAAGGCTGTGGTACGAGCAGCCGCCGCCTGGGTTTCCGCTGCCCTTGTACGCCCACGTCGTAGGCCCCAGGGGGGAGGGCCCCGAGCAACACCGACAATGTTGCCGCCGATGCCGGCGAGTCACAATGGTGCGCGTCGTCCCCCCTGGAGTTCACGCGGAGCGCTCCTCTCGCGAGCTTGTGCTCCACGCCGCCATGCCTCCAATTTCGTGGATCCGCATTCCTCCCTCCTTCGCCTTTGAGATGCCGCCGAGCGGGGCCCTGGAGCTCTGGCTGCAGCACGCCGACTGTGGCAACCCTGCAACCGGAGCGGAGGTCGCGGTCGTCGCTCCGGGCAAGGTCTTCCTGATCCGGGGCTGCAGTGAGATTGCCCGGGTCTGTCGCGCGGATGGCGCCTTGGTGATCCATCTTGAATACGACAGCGCCTCCTTGATGTTCTTCAAGGTCTTTGACGCAGAAGGACGCTGGCTGGAATACTGCCCTAAGGGAAGCGGCAGGGGTGACGAACTGGCGAGGACCAGCCCCGCCCGTTGGTCCTCCTGCAGCTCCTCAGGCAGCAGCGGAGGGACTGAGGGCTTCAGCGGCTCCCCCGAACTCCTCGCAACACCGGAGATGAGCGACGACAGCTACAAGCCTCCAAGCTCGCGCCGTGCTCGGAGTGGGGCAGCTGCATCGGGCCGCCGACGCCACTGATCTGGATGGGATTGGCGCCGTCACCGGGCAGCCCACTGTTGATGATGGTGTCGCTTGGGGAGGTGCTAGCAAGTAGCGTCCCTTAGGGTTAGCACCTTTTGTTCCCTGCGAGGAATTAAAGCAACACTCCGCGGGGGTATGTAAGGCGTCTGCTGTGCCTTTTGTAAATACTATATCCTTAATATGAATTGGCGTGAGGTGTCCGTTCTGTTTCGGCTAAGCTCCCCCTTTCTATCCTCACGAGGACTTGGCGCTCTACGCTGACAGGTCCCAGTCCCCAGGCAAGCTTCAGCCATCGCTGGTATGCCAGGTCGCGATGCCGTGGTCAAGGCCAGGAGGTGAGCGGCCTGAGGTCCGGTAAGAGCCCTCGAGTCGCGATGCTCGGGAGGTCCCCTTTAGCGCTCAAGCAATCCTTGCTGGGCGAGAAAGGAAGGTAGTGTCGCCGTGACAGAGTTGCACTGGGCGGGGATTTAGCGCTGCGTTGGTCTAGCTCTTGCGAGGGCGCGACTTATCTTGTGCGTCTAACGTAGTTCCTCGGAGAGGCGCCCGGCCCGAGAGGCGGTGGCCGAGGTACTGCTGGGTTAGGCCCTCACGAGCTTCTTCCCACTCCCCCTCACTTTCCTTAACGCTCTACGTCCTCAGGTCCCGGACCTCGAGTGAGCTCAGCCGCCGCTGGTATGACAGGTCGGGATGCCGTGGGTCAAGGCCAGGGGGTGAGGGCTGGAGAGCCAGTAGGAGCCCATTAGTCGCAATGCTTAGGTACCCCCCTTTAACATGCAAGTGGTCTGTGCCGAAGAGGGGGAGAGAGAGCTCACGATGCCCCCAACGTTGCTCCTGGAGTAGGTCCTGCACACCAATCATGAGGAGAAACAAGGCATGTCGTTACGGTCGCCGGCCAACCGAGGGAGCGGTCAGGGCACTGAGGGCCTGGTGAGGTGGCGCCGTGCGGGGCTGCCGCGGCCAGAGCTCAACCACTCAGGTTTATCAACGCTACAGGGACGGACCCGTGCGCACGCGCCGTGCCAGAGCGAGCGGCTCTTCAGATAGGCGTCGATCGAGCAGGTGATTAGGTTAGGTATGTTAAGCACATAGGAGGAAATCCAATTTCAAGCAAGTGCAGGTAAAAGAAACCGCCGCTGGGTCGGGCCCGAGCGGCGTGGGGATGATGCAGCCCGAGGGGCGCCCCCAACAAGGTAAGTAAAGAGCATAACCAAAATGGATACATGCCGCGGGGACGGACCCACGCGGCCTGGGAATGGTGCAGCCCTGTGGGCGCTCCCAGCTGAAAGTAGAACTTTGAAAGATGTCACCTGGTGCTGTTGAAGATGAAGTGATGCTGAGGAAGTGAGTGATGCGCGGTGAAGACGTCGGCCCTCATGAGCCCCCAGGCCCAAGGGCTTCGGGAGGCTCCGGTGGCGCGTGTAGGTCTTCGGGGACCATCGCCACCTCCGCCAGGACCACGCGATGCCCGACCTCCTGAGCCTCCAGAATGCTCCTCAACAGGCGCTGATGTGCGGCGACCGCGCTCGGCAGGCCGAAGGGCATGCGAACGTAGCTGTGAGGTGGTCCCTCGCAGCGCCCTACGGCCGAAGGCCATAGGCGCTCCTGGGACGCAGCTCGGTTGAGCCCTGGTACGTCGACGCAGACGCGCAGTCCTCCATCCTCGCCTGGATGTGGGGCCACGGCAGGTAAGCGGCGGCTGCCGCGCATGACTCTGGACTCTTGTAGCTCATGGGTGTTCCTTGCAATGAACTCCTGAGGGTTTGGTCTCCTTTGACTTGTACCTTCCTGAGGGAAGCGTGCTTGAAAGCACCCCTCCAAGTGGTGCCCGAGCGCCTCCCCCGCGACCTTGGCAAGGTCGGCGGCTCTCCAAGAGAGAGCCCCCGAGCCCTGCCTGAGGAGGGCGCCGGGCGCGCCTTCCTATGCGTGAGAGGGTGGCGCTCCCTGATCGGGCGCGAATCCTGACGCAATACCTCCGGAGGTGCCTGCCTCCTTGTGGCTCGGGCCAGGTGAGGTCTTCTTCTTCTTGAGGGTCGCCTCGGGAGGCCTCCCGCTCCTGTGATCTGGGTCTTCGATTGCTGCGGCTTGGAACGCACGCTCAAGCGAGCACACTGCGTCCCTTTCTTCACAGGGTACGGTGATGACTCCACCGCTTCCTGGCATCTTGAGGACATTGTAACCATGGTGAGTCACTGCCATAAACTTGGCTAGGGCTGGGTACCCGAGGATGGCGTTGTACGGCAGGCGGATGTGAGCGACGTCGAAGTCGATGAGCTCGGTGCGGTAGTTGTTGCGTTGCCCGAAGGTGACCGGAAGGCGAACCTGCCCAATTGGAACAGTGGAACCATCGGTGACTCCTGAGAAAGGCTTGGTCGGCTGAAGCTGGTCGTACGGCACTTGGAGATTGTCGAACGTCTCGACGGACAGGACGTTGAGTCCTGCCCCGCCATCAATGAGGGTCCTGGTGACCTGCACATTGCTGATGACTGGGGAGCAAAGCATCGGGAGGATTCCGGCCGTTGCCGCACACTTGAGCTGGTCTGCGGAACTAAATGTGATCGCGCACGTAGACCACCTGAAAGGGCGCGTGGCCTCAAGCTTGGGAAGGACTGCATTCACCTCGCGAGCAAACTGCTTGAAGATGCGCTACGAGGCTGGGGCTTGGGCGCCACCCAAGATGCAAGCAATTGCACGCGGCCCTTGGAAGCCCCCAGCCCCATTGTCTTGGTGTTGGTCTTCGTTCCTCCTTGGTGGAGGCGGCAGAGGAGGGAGGCCTGTGTTCCCGTGCGGGTGGCCCTCACGAGGCTGGTCCCTCCGGCCTCCCTCGCGAGGCTGGTCCTGCCAGCGGTCCTCGCGAGGGCGGTCACGCCATCCCTGGCGAAGGCCATAGTCTTCCCATCGTCCGCCACCTCTTCCTCCTCCTCGGCCATAGCCCCTGTCATTGCGCTCTAGGCGTCGGCCGATTCGCCCATCTTGCACGGCTCTGAGCTCTTGACATTCGTTGGTGTTGTGGGTGTGGAAGTCGTGGTACACGCAGTATCGTCCGCCCTTGGATGACTCAGGCTGATCCCTGCCTTGCTTGGTGTCCGGTTCAGCTACTAGCACGGCAGCCCCCTTGCGCTTCACATCTTTGGCCTTGAGCTTCTTTTCTTCCGGGTCGGCTGCCGGGAGCTCGAGGAGGGAGAGACGCCCTTCCTCAGCCCTGGCACACTTGGTCGCCAAGTTGAACAGCTCCAGGGATGTGCACAGGTCTTCATGGATTGCTAGCTCTTCCTTCATCTTGACATCGCGCACGCCGTCGGAGAAGGCTGAGATGATAGCTTCTTCAGTCACCTTGGGGATCTTGAGGTGAGCGTAGTTGAAGCGCTTGATGTACTTCTGCATGGTTTCTACTGGCTATTGCTTGATGCAGCGTAGGTTGCTCACGGCCGGGGGCCGGTCGCGAGTGCCCTGGAAGTTGGCGATGAAGCGGGTGCGCATCTCGCTCCAGGAGGAGATCATGCCAGGAGTCAGGTTCAGGAGCCAGGTGCGAGCGCCGTCCTTGAGCACCATGGGGAACCAATTCACCATGACCCTTTCGTCTCCGTTGGCAGCTACGATGCCTAGCTCGTAGAGCTGCTGGAACTCCACGGGGTCCGTTGTGCCATCGTAGCGGGGAGGGAGGTCAGGCTTGAACTTGCCTGGCCATGTGACGCCGTGCAGCTCGGGGGTGAAGGCGAGGCAGCCCGCCATGGCCACCGGCGCCCTTTGCTGGTGCTGGACATGTTCTTGCGGGTCACCATGCGCCACCACTGGGAGAAGCGTGGGGTCTTGTCGTGGAGGCGCTGGGGCGCGACCTTGGCACGCCAGCGCTGGGAGCGCGCGGGCACCTTCCCGGGGACGTGGGATCTCTTGGCAGCTCCCTTCTTGCTGCACAGGCGTCGGACGTGGAGGGTCCCGCCCTAGGGCTGCGCGCCTTGGAGCCAAGGCACCTTCTTGGGGAGGAGGCGGTGGAGGCGCCTCCTGATCCTCGCCCCCTGCACCGGACGGAGGGCGAGGCAGCGAGAGGGACGGCAAGGGGGAGCCCCCTGCGGCACTGACGAGCTCGGTGATGCGGGCGAGCTAGTCCTCGTAGAGGTCGTCGACGGGGTGATAGTGTAGGAGCTCCCGTGCCAAGAGTAGTGAGGCGTGCGCATCCATGGGTGCGCGACGGGCGTGGGACGATGAGCCAGCTAGAGTCAGCGACGGGGTGGCGGTGCGGCCATCCCGCCGCACCGAAGGATGCTGGGACGAGGCCTGCTGCTCATTCCCCGCCGGGCCGGTGGCGGCGTTGGCGGCGGGCGACGGGAACGACGAGGGGGGCTGCCGACGAGCGCCGTCTGGGCGATGCGAGTGGCGCGAGCAGCCCGGTGTTCGGCGCGAGCCCGACGAGCGTCGGCCATGGACACGATGGAAGATCACACGCGAACAGCGGAAGAAAGATTCCGGCGCACCCCTACCTGGCGCGCCAAATGTCAGATTTAGGGTTCCGGCAGACCCTTGAGGTTCGAACACTGGGGTGCGCGCGGAGATCTCTCCCCTACCGATCTACGTCCGATTCTCTCGTGCAAACTAAGATGAAAATGATGAATAACACAAGAGACACGAGGTTTATACTGGTTCGGGCCACCGTTGTGGTGTAATACCCTACTCCAGTGTGTGGTGTGGTGGATTGCCTCTGGGGCTGATGATGGACAGTACAAGGGAAGAACAACCTCGCGAGGGGTGTTCTTGAGCTGATGTGGTGTGTTCTACTTAGTCTCTAGTGGGTTTTTCCCCTTCTCTCTCTCTCTCTCTCTCTCTCTCTCTCTCTCTCTCTCTCTTTTCCTTTCTCCCCTTTCCTGCCTCCTTCTCTCCTGTGGAGGCTAGCTCTATATATAGAGGCCCTGGGCCTCTCCTCGAATAATTGAGCGGGAAGGGCGCCAACAATTGGCCATTTTGAAGGGGAACATCTAGTACAAGTTATCCTGACCAAAGGTGGTCTTCGGCTGCCAAAAGCACTGGTGATGATGCTGTCTTGGGCTCCACGGTGACCTCCGTCTGGCCGTCCGGCTGGTCTTGGTCTCGTTGCACCGGAATGGTAACCTTTGCCTGATACCTTGGCATGTGCTTGCCCCCTTTGCACCAAAGGGGAAACAAGGACCCTGCGTAGGTCGGCGCCCGCCTGACGCCCGCCTGGCCTTGATCGTCATGGCTTGCATCATGGGATCCTCGCGAGGTACCCTTGCATTGATCTCTCCGCCTCCTCGCGAGCCTGCCTGATGAGGCCGCTCTTGAGGAAGCTTCCTGTCGTCCGCCCCACGAGGCTTGGCCCCTCGCGAGGGTCTTGAGCTTGGGCTAATGAAGATGGGCCGCGCTGGGCCCCCACCTGAGCCACGCCGCAGGCCGCAGGCAAGCAAGTCTGGGGACCGCCGTTCCCAGAACGCCGACAATGGTGTAGACAGAACTGCATATAAATACAATTTGGTTTTTATTGGCCTAATATTTTCAAGGATGCACGTAACTTTGTCCTTTCTTGTGATGAATGTCAAAGAATTGGTAATATTGGTAGACATCAAGAAATGCCCATGAATTATTCACTTGTTACCGAACCATTTGATGTTTGGCGATTTGACTATATGGCACCTTTTCCTTCCTCTAATGGGTATACACATATTCTAGTTGATGTTGATTATGTTACTAAGTAGGTAGAAGCTATTCCAACTAGCAGTGCTGACCATAACACTTCTATTAAAATGCTTAAAGAAGTTTTTTTCCTGAGGTTTTGAGTCCCGAGATATTTAATGACTGATGGTGGTTCACATTTTATTCATGGTGCTTTCCGAAAACTTCTTGCTAAATACGATGTGAACCAGAATTGCATCTCCTTATCATCCTCAGTCTTGTGGTCAAGTTGAATTGATTAAGATATAAATCAAATTAATTTTGCAAAAGACCGTTAATAGATCTAGAAAGAATTGGTCTAAGAAACTTGATGATGCATTATGGGCTTATAGAACTGCTTATAAGAATCCTATGGGTATGTCTCCGTATAAAATGGTGTATGGAAAAGCATCTCATTTTCCTCTTGAGTTGGAACATAAAGCATATTGGGAAATTAAGGAATTTAACTATGATTTCAAACTTGACGATGAAAATAGGTTATTTGATATTAGCTTGCTAGATGAGTGGAGAACCCAAGCTTATGAAAATGCCAAGTTGTTTAAAGAAAAAGGTAAAAGATGGCATGGTAAAAGAATTCAAAAACAGGAATTCAAAGTAGGTGAGCATGTTGAATTATACAACTCTCATTTCAAATTCTTTGCAAGAAAACTTCTCTCTAAGTGGGAAGGACCATTATTATCGAAGAAGTTTATCACTCTGGAGCTATCAAGATCAATAATGTCAAGGGCACTAATTCGAGGTTGGTCAATGGACAAAGAATTAAAAATTATATCTCAGGCACACCTATTAATGTTGAAACTAATATTACTCAAATTATGACACCAGAGGAACACATAAGAGAAACCTTCCGGAGCACTCCAGAACCATAAAAAAGAGTAGGTATGTGATGCATAAGTAAACCGACTCCCAATATTCCACAAAAATAATTTCTATCTGTTTTGGAATATTTGAAAAAATACCAAAATAAGAAACAACCGAGGAGACCCACGAGGAGGTCATAAGGCAGTAGGGTGTGACCCCTTGAGTCGCGCCCTAGTGCCTTGTGGGCCCCTGTGTGCCTTCCCGACTTCGTTTTCTTCTGGAATACTTGTTTTGCAAGACAAAAATTCTTTTTATATATTCCCGGATGTTTTGACCACCGTATCACGAGAATCTCCTCTGTTCTTGTTTTGTGCTATTTTTTGTCATATCTCCAAGTACAGGCATCATGTCTTCTTGCTCTTCCAACAACGTGGGAGATTATGCTTGGTTGTTGCTCATGCCTCACCCTCATAAAAAATTGCAATAATGATCACCGGTCTAGTTATCGATCACCTAGGGACAAATGACTTTCCTTTGTGACAAAAGCTATCTACTTTTATTATCTTGCAATTTATTCATAGTTTTATTCTCGCAAAGTACTTCTAGTTTTTTCTCGTTCTAGGTAAAGCAAACATTGAGTGTTTGTAAAGTTGTATCGATGGTCAATAGAACTTGAGGGAATATTTGTTCTACCTTTAGCTCCTTGTTGGGTTCATCAATCTTATTTATCGAAAAAGGCTACAAACGATCCCCTATACTTGTGGGTTATCAACCTTTGTATTTCAATCTTAGCAATGAAAATAATAAAAAGATCATATGCTAATCCCATGAAAAGTAATGACTTTACATAAAGAAAAGTATAATTGATAAATTTGTTGGAGATTAACAAACATAGTATTGGTCAAGGATGCAATTCATGAAAATTTAATAAGGGACGAGAAGATTCACATATAAATATACTATCTTGGACATATTTTACGATTGTGAGCCCCCATTAAATATTATATGTCAATTTGTTGACATTGGACAAGGAAGACAACATAGTGAGTTATGTTTGCTTGTATTCACATAGAAGTTATATGGTCATGGATCCTCCAACATGCGGTACTTTCTCAATATCTTTGCTAGCCAAAAATCTACACCAAGTAGAGATACTACTTGTGCATCCAAAACCCTTAAACCCAGTTTCATGCCATGAGAGTCCAGTATATCTACCTATCGATTGAATAAGTTCCTTCAAGTAAGTTGTCATCAGTGCATAAAGCAAGAAAAATTGCTCCTAAATATGTATGATATTTTATTGTCAGAGAAAATATGCTTTGTATGATTTTGTGATGGTAAGGAAATAAAAGAGACAAGATGCATAATAAAGGTTGCTATCACAAGGGGCAATATAAAGTGGCATTCCTTTACACTAAGAGCTTGCACATCCAAAAATTAAAAGCGCATGACAGCCTCTACTTCCCTCTGTGAAGGGTCTATCTTTTACTTTCTGTATTTACTTTTTATGCAAGAGTCAATAGTGTTCCTCTCTATTCCTTTTTCCATTTTTTCTCTTTGCAAGCATCGTGTGGCGGGGAAATATCTTGGCACATATATCCACTTGGATATGAGTGATCATGAGTTATTATTGTTGGCATTACCCTTGAGGTAAATGAGTTGGGAGGTGAACTATAAGCCCCTATCTTTCTATATGTATATGTGCTGAGTGTCAGCAATGATAGAAGATGAAATGATAGTTGAGTATGTGGACTTACTAAATAAAAATCTCTTACACGAGACCCTTCCTAAGAATTAGATGAACTGTAATTGCTCCATTGACTAAGAACATAGTTTGTTGGCTTTCAAGAAAGTTTATGCTTTATACTTCGTTATTGTGATGAATTGTTACTTGATCATGAGAAGTTTATGATGATATATTGCTGCTATGATAATGTTCATGATGCTATTATGTATGTATTTGGTTTTTATAGACACCTCTCTCTAAACATGTGGTCATGATTATCGATTTTGGTTTTCACTTGAGGAAAAGTGTACTACACAAGATGCAATTCGATCCCGATCACATGATGAATTCATGATTGGGGTAGAGTCGCATTTCGAGCGCATAGAAAGGTGGATATCATTACAACATACCATTTACTGAATAAATGAGAGTACCAGATAAAGGCTTACACTCGCCACAAGCTACAACATGAATACATCAATACATAACAATTATCATACAAAAGAGCAGGATCCGACTACGGATGAAATCAAATGAAAAAGAAGAACGATATCCACCCTGCTAATCCTAGGCTACCGACCGGGAACCCATCCTACGATCGATGAAGAGGAAGAAGCAGGAGAAGAACTCCAAAAGCAAACACGCATCGCTCTCACGTCAAAGCATCGCTTTACCTGTACCTGCACCTGTTGTTGTAGTAATCTGTGAGCCACGGGGACTCAACAATCTCATTACCAAGGGCATCAAAACTAGAAAAGCTTAATGGGTATGGAATGGTTAAGTGGTGAGGATGCAACAAGCATTAAGAATTTGTATGTGGCCAACTTACGAGTACAAGAATAAGAAGAGTAAACTATGCATAACGGACGTGAACTAGTAACGATTAAGAAGTGATCCTGAACTACTTACGAGTCAAACATAACCCCACCGTGTTCTCTTCCCGAACACCCTCGAAAAGAGACTATCACAGTTATGCACGCGGTTGGTGTATTTTAATTTGGGTTTAGTGTCAAGTTCTCTACTACTGGATATTATAAAATTCCAGGTCGCCACATAAACGCGGGCACAACTCTCAAAAATAATTAACCCTACAGGGGTGCTCCAAGTAGTACATTATAAATAATGATGCGCATCCAATGGAACATCCTCACATCATGATCACACAATGCTTATGATAAGGAATCCTGGTGGACAAGTCAGTTGTCAAAGTTTAAACTAAACCAGCAAGACCTCCCGATGTGTCGACGATCCCGATAAGAGCCGCGTATCTTGTTCTCAGGACATGGTCGGATGAACAGTCCTTACAAATAAAAGCAGTCTCGAGTTTCCCCCTGGTGGCGCAGCAAGGGGCTCTAGTTTGGACCAGCTCCATCAGCACTGGCCCACCGGTGTTGTGTGGAATAAAGAATCCCCAGGTTCATGATGTCCTACGAGTTAATTAATTAATTTAGTATTATTATGTTGGCACATGTTAAAAACCAATGTTGAGCCTTGCTGGAAGAGTTTTGTCCTAAGCGAATGATCAGGGGGACCCCATAAAACCATACACATGTTAGGAGCGCTCATCAAGGAACATAATACCGGTATTACGAAAACTAGGGCAGCAAGAGTGGAACAAAACACCAAGCAATAGGCCGAGCCTTCCGCCCTTTACCAACTATATAGATGCATTAATTAAATAAGAGATATTGTGATATCCCATGATATCCATGTCCCAACATGGAACAACGTGCACTGCACCTGCAACTAGCAACGATATAAGAGGGGCTGAACAAAGCGGTAACATAGCGAAACAATGGTTTGCTAGGATGGTGGAGGTTAGAGGCTTATCATGGCAATTGGGAGGCTGAGAAACAAGTGGTAGGTAGCGCGACATAGCAATAGCATCGAGACAACTAGCAAGCAAAGATAGTAGTGATATCCAAGGTAATGGTCATCTTGTATGAAATCCCGCTAGGAAGAAGGTCGAATCCATGAAGTAGACAGACACACGTAATCAAACGGATCCTCACACTCGCAATGATATCAAAACTACCGAGAATAAGCACAACCAGAAAGAAGCAAACAACATTCACTGGTACAGCGAGGTGCTATACACACAGTTTTTAACCCCTTTCTGGGACATCATTTTGAACTGTCGCCAAGTGGGTGACTGCGATAGGGGGGTTCTCCCACACGACCCAAAAACCGTCGGGGATAGGGAGCCATGATGCATACAGTTGTCCCTATAAAACTGTTTTTGATATCTCGAATATCCCAAAGGCTCCATCCTTGCAACTCATTTGTGCTCGCATTGCTATCACAGTCGGTATTCTGTGGTGCTACATTTACGATCCGCGACCCATCACAAACAGTTCATGATTATAGAAGCAGAAAATCACACACATTTACTTTTCCTCGACTGTATGCGATTCGATGTAAGAGCGCATACAGTTGTCCCTACTAAACTGTATGTGAAGGTTGAATACATCCCACACGATTCATGTGTCATACCGGCGTCGGATGAAGACCTATCACACACGTTCTTCTATGACCAAACATTTGCCATGCGCACAACATCATAAACAGTCCATAATTGCGAAGCATGTGTGATAAGGTGACTTTTGCAAACATTTAATAAGAAAAAACTGTGTGCAATGTTGTTGTTAATCACACACATTTTTTCTTGGCTGATCGTGTGTGCAATAGAGATTGATCGCACAAGTAGTGGATCCGAGAAACGTGTCTGATCTCCTTGTCTATCGCAGATGTTTCTCTTTCGCAAACTATGTGCAGTGTAATCCCTAATTAATCCCAAATTTCAAAATAACATGTTTTGAATTTGAAAGTAGGCAATCACTTATTTCATATCCAACCAGGCTTATTACAAATATAGGTTCAAGCATGAATGCATAATTCGATGCACAGGTACATATACCGAAGAACTATAGAAGCACCAAGTAAAGAATGATGAACCACAATTGTACTAAAGACTGTAAATAGAGAGGCGAAAGGAATTCTGGTTGCTGGAGAAGGGGATGTAGGGTGGAACCCTATTCGGCTGATCTTTCACGAAAGGAGCGGATCCCGTAATGAACACGAAGAACACGAGGGGAAACACGAAAGAGATCACACATATGCTAGATCCTCGAACACAAAGGAGATCACACGATCCAAAGTCAACACAGGACGATACATAGGGTAACTGATCTTCTCCAAAGGAGGTCTTGATGGGGCCACCCAAAAGGGGGTCTTGAATCCAAGGGGATCTTCTCCGTAGAGGGGCCGCAGTCTCTCTCCCAAGGAGTAGATCCGTATGGATGAGCGAGGCTCTATATCACAAATGAGCTATCACAACGCAGACCCTAGCTAGGAGGAGGGAGAGCTCTATTTATAGTCGTAGTACAAAAGGGGGGTGAAGTGAAGGGGTACATGGGCCTCAGCCCGCAACTGGACACAGCCAGGGGCCGGACATCCGTAAGGCGTCGGTCGTCCGGAGGCTCGTGGAGGTCCGGACGTCCGTAGATCTCCGAACTTCCGTAGATTACATTCTGTCGTGGAGGTAGCGGACGTACGTGGGAGTCTGGTCGTCCAGTCACCGGTCGTCTGGTCTTCCTCGGATTTCCGCTGGTTTCGTTCGGTTGCAGGGTGCCAGTCGTCCGGAGATGGTCGGTCGTCCGGAGCCTGGGAGGTTGTAACACCCCGAGTGACATGCTATAGTAAACTCCTATTAATGGTGCCACATCATCATAATTAAATTTTACTAATCATCACTTTGTCCAAAACCGACCATAAATTCAAATTTAATATAAAGTCAAATTATCATTTCTTCAAACAGAAAAACTAAAATGTTCATATTATTCTAAAAAATCCATCGACCAGTATCATGTAGAATCCAACATCTTTTGGCTCACAAATAAATCCCTAGGAAATTATAAGTGGTCCAAAAACAACAAAAATAACATTTTCAAAAATAAAAAATGGTTATATATTTCCAAATGCCCCCAAACTTTGGGTACTTTTTCAAAGTGTTGCATTTGATTTTTGAGCCAACTTTCATGTTCACCAAAAAATGTTTGATACTAAAAGAAAATAGAAAGTGATGCTAGAAAAATAAAATAGAAAAGAATTAAAGAAATAAATAAAAAAGGAAAGGCTACATTGTGCACTGCAGGCCCCTCCTACAGTGCACAACCAGCCCATCAATTCCCCTCTTCTTCTTTCATGTTCACTCTAGGCGCCGTAGCCGCCTGCAGCACGTCCATGGCGTGGATCCTCCACGCGTAGCTCATCCGCCTTCACCCCTCGGTGGATAAGGACCCCGTGACCCCCCTGTAAACCATAGCTCGATTCCTCCCTTCCCCTCGCGCCGCTAGCACTTCCCCTAACCACGCCTGAAGCACCCTCGCCATGGCCGCCGTTGCTCTCGTGTCCACCAAGCTTCTGTCGTGCCTGCGAGCACGTCCAGGAGACTCGCCGACCTTGTCTTCGTCAACCTCGGGCACGGGTTCGAGATGCCCCGTGCCACTACGTCGCCATCGAGGTCGTCTTCTTCCTCGGCCCCGTCGACCTTCACCGTCGAATCCAACCAACTCCGTCCATGCCTCGACTCCATGAGCTGCTCGTTGGGACCCCTGTGAGCTCGCGCACCTCCTTCCCTTCCCGTTTTTCCACGCACGTCCTCCTAGCTAGCTCCTTGTCGGGCGGCGTCACGGATGCCAATACCCCTGCCTACCCACGCCGTCCGCAGCCGCCCGCCCGACCGCGCGCTTGCCCACGCCGGCCGGTGCCTGGCTGCACCCAGCGCCGGCGTTGTTTGCGGCTCGCCCTACCCTGCCGCCGCTAATGGCCTACATCGCGGCTTCCCCGCTCTCCACCCCCGACCGAGTGCTCCTCTGCCTTACCGGGTCCACCTACGGAGCCACCGCGTCCCAGCCCCTGTCGAGGCTGCCCAGTGCTCGTGCCTCGTCGGGGCCGCGCTTGCCGCCTCCAGCCGCCGGAGTCCTCTGGCCGCATGCTCTCACCGTGTCCGGCCGTGAACCGCTGCCCCATGCTCACGCCCTCCACTGCCGCACATCCGCGCTGCCTGCCGCTGCTTCTGTCGCTGACTGCCGTTGTGTCCTAGCTACACCCCCCTCCCCCCGCTCCTGTCGGTGCTCCTCGACGCTGGCTGCCGGCGCCCTCAGCCTGTGTGCGCCCGTGTACAGAGTGAGAGGCTGGCTGGCTCCCTGTATTAGGGGCCAGCCCTATTAGATTAGCTAGAGATAAGTTAGAGGTTAAATTGTGTATTAGGATTAGACTAATATATCACTGACATGTGGACCCACTGTTAGTTTAAAGAAAAACAAATTTTTAGAAAAGTCTAAGTCAATGACATGTGGCCCCTACACTGTTCATATGTTAACAAGTCAACTATTGACTTTGAACCTCACCCCATCTATGATAAACTATGGCTAGAATACCACTAGGTGACAAAACTAATTTCTGTTTTATTTTCGAATTAAAAGAATTCCATACTACTATTAAAACTTCAGAAAATCATATAAAATAATTCGTAACTCGGATGAAAAAGTTTAATATATGAAAGTTGCTCAGAAAATCCAACGAATCCGAATATGCATTCTGTTCGTTCGCCACACGTCCCTAGCATAGCAAACATGCAACAATTCCCCTCCGGTCCGTCTGTCCGAAAACGTCAAACATTGGGAATACTTTCCCGGATGTTTCCCCCCTTCGCCGGTAGCACCTAGTACTGCGTTAGGTCACCCCTAGCACCGCATATTGCCATGTTATGCTTTGTAATGCTTTGACTGCTCTGTTATTTATTGTGTCCCCCCTCTGTTACTTCTTTCCGGTAGACCCTGAGACCGCGGTTGAACCAGTGATCGACTACTTCACCTTCGAGGGTCCATTTCTTTCTGCAGAGCAACCAGGCAAGCCAACCCCCTTGTTCAACCCGACATCGCCTACTCCTTCCCTCTACTGCTTGCATTAGAGTATTGTTATTGTTTCATCGGTTTGATCCTATACAGCTGCATAGCATGTCCTTGTTACTACTGTTGATACCTTTACTTGCAATCCTAAATGCTTAGTATAGGTTGCTAGAATTACATCAGTGGCCCTACACTCTTGTCCGTCTGGCGTGCTATACTACTGGGCCGTGATCACTTCGGGAAGTGATTGAGGGATTCCTGGACTAAGGGGTCCTTGGGCGTCCGCCCTGTTGGACATGGGCCAGACTATTGGGCCATGAAGATACAAGATGGAAGACTTTCTCCCGTGTCCGGATAGGGCTCTCCTTTGCGTGGATGGCAAGCTAGGCAGCCGCATGTACTATTTCCTTTCTATGTAACCGACTTTATACAACCCTAGTCCCCTCTGATGTCTATATAAACCGGAGGGTTTATTTCATAGGGACAATCATCATAATCAGATAGGCTAGACTTCTAGGGTTTTAGCCATTACGATCTCACGGTAGATTCACTCTTGTAACCCCCATACTCATCAATATTAATCTAGCAGGGCGTAGGGTTTCACCTCCATCGAGAGGGCCCGAACCTGGGTAAACACTGTGTTCCCTGTCTCCTGTTACCATCAACCTCAGACGCATAGTTCGGGACCCCCTACCCGAGATCCGCCGGTTTTGACACTGACATTGGTGCTTTCATTGAGAGTTCCACTGTGTCGTCGTCAGGAGGTTCGATGGCCCCTTCAATCATATACAACAATGTTGTCCAGGGAGAAACCTTCCTCCCCGGATAGACCTACGTATTCAGCGGCTTCGCACTGCGGGCCAACTCGCATGGCCATCTAGAGTAGATCAATAGCTACGCCCCTGGCCGTCAGGTCAGATTTGGAAGCTTGAACTACGTCGCGGATATCCGCGGAGACTTGATCTTCGATGGATTCGAGACCATGGCAGCCGCTCCCAGCCGCCACGATGAACATAACTTAAATCTGTCTTCGGACCATGCCCAGGGGATAGCGCATGTAACTGCCGGGGCCCTGGGTCCGGGGCAGATTGCGCCATCCGAGGATGGGAGGCTCAACCCACCACGGAAATCGCAGACTCAACGGTGTCAGAGCCGTACACTGACCCAACCTCGAGTGGGATCCGTGTCACCGGAATCCCGGACCCATTTTCGGCTACAAGTTTCGAACCATGTACGTCCGTGCACGAAGCGCTTGATCAGCCATCCATCATCGAATTCAGCTCCATGGACATCTTTCGGCACTCGCCTCTAGGCGACGTGCTAAACTCATTAAAAACACTCTCCTTAGTGGGGGACTATCAGGCGAATTACATCTGGTTTGAACTGGAGGCTGACGACGGAGAATTCCACTTCCCACCCCCACCCACTTAATGGCCACTATCGAAGACTTAACCGACATGCTCGATTACGGCTCCGAATACATCGACGGTATGGACGACGATGTCGGAGAGGAGCAGGCCGAAAACCCATCGTTCACCGGGCGATGGACGACCACCTCCTCATACGACATATACATGGTAGATGCACCAAAAGAGAATAGTGGCGATGACAAGGAAGATCTAGTTGAGGATGAATCTCCTAAGATACAACCAAAACGCGGGCGTCAGCGGCGCCGCTCAAAATCACGCCACAACGAAGACGGCAACACCGGCACAGGAGAAGATAACACTTTGGACGGTGCCAAATACAATGAAGACCCCGTTGAGGCAACTTCCGAACAAGATGAACGGGAAGATGGGCGAGTCAGCTCTGATGAATAGGCCGTACATGAAGACTCGGAGGATAGTAATTACCTTCCACTCAGCGAGGATGAGGTGAGCCTCGGCACCGAGGATTTCATCGTGCCCATGGAGCCTCTCAAGCAGGAGCGCTTCAAGCGCCGACTGATAGCCACTGCAAGGAGCCTGAAAAAGAAGCAGCAACCGCTTCAAGCTAATCAAGATCTGCTCAATGATAGATGGACTAACATCCTGGAGGCCAAGGAATACGGCGTCAAGTGACCACTCAAAAGTTACCCGAAGCGCAAATTACTACCTCAATTCAATGACGAGGCGTGGGAGCCCGTGCCATCAGCGCACAATGCAGCTAACCGACCACCACGTGGTCGGGACAAAGCGGCAACCCAAGCCGAACACTAGACCACACTATCTCGCTGTCAAGGCAGAGACAAAACTGCTCAGGGATACACGTATGATCTCCGTCAGGGCCTGAAGAATAAAGCAGGCCTGGCCAGATCGATCTACGGATCACGGGGGCGTGCCTCGACGCGCGACGATGGCTATCAAGCCGAACACGACAAGCACAATTATGTCCGAGCCGAAAACCGCAGACGGACTCCATCCGAACTACGTCGTGACCTAGCCCGACTTAGAGGAGACGCACAACCCCTCTGCTTTACTGATGAAGTAATGGAACATGAATTCCCAGAAGGGTTTAAACCCATGAATATCGAATCATATGATGGAACCACAGATCCTTCGCTATGGATTGAAGACTTTATTCTCCATATTCACATGGCCGGCGGCGATGATCTTCATGCCATCAAATACCTCCCCCTAAAGCTCAAGGGGGCAGCCCCACACTGGCTGAACAGCCTGCCTGAAAACTCTATTGGCAGTTGGGAGGTCTTGGAAGAAGCCTTCCTTGACAACTTCCAAGGTACATACGTTCGACCTCCAGATGCCGACGACTTAAGTCACATAATCCAACAACCCGGAGAGTCAGCCAGGAAATTCTGGACTAGATTCTTAACCAAAAAGAACTAGATCGTCTACTGTCCGGACGCCGAAGCCCTAGCGGCATCTAAACATAGCATCCGGGATGAATGGCTTGCCTGACACCTCGGCCAAGAAAAGCCGAAGTCCATGGCAGCCCTCACGGCACTCATGACCCACTTTTGCGCGGGCGAAGAAAGTTGGCTAGCTAGTAGTAATAACAATACAAGCGAACCTGGCACTTCAGAAGCCAGAAATAGCAACGGCAAGCCCCGACGCAACAGACATAAGAGCTGAAGCAATGGTGATAATACCGATGACACGGCGGTCAACACCGGATTCAGTGGCTCCAAGTCTGGTCAGCGGATGAGTCCATATAAAAGAAATAATCAGGGCCCTTCCAGCCTGGACCGCATACTCGATCGCCCATGTCAGATCCATGGCACCCCTGATAAACCAGCCAATCATACCCACAGGAGATGTTGGGTCTTCAAACAGGCTGGCAAGTTAAATGCTGAAGACAAGAAGAAGGGGTCGCAAAGCGAGAACGACAACGAGGAGCCCCGTCCACCGAACACAGGGGGACAGAAAAAGTTTCCTCCTCAAATCAAAACGGTGAACATGATATACGCTACCCATATCCCAAGAGGGAGCACAAACGCGCGCTCAGGGCGTCTATGCGATAGAGCCAGTCGCCCCAAAATTCAACCCATTGTCATCATGCCCGATCATTTCCGATCGTAGGGATCATTCGACCAGTATCCGTCATGGCGGGTCTGCCGCACTGGTCCTCGACCCAATAATTGATGGATTCCACGTCACACGAGTCCTCATGGACGGTGGTAGCAGCCTAAACCTGCTCTATCAGGATATAGTGCGCAAAATGGGCATCGACCCATCGAGGATCAAGCCCACCAAAACTACCTTTAAAGGAGTTATACCAGGTGTAGAGGCCCGCTGCTCTGGCTCAATCACATTGGAGGTCGTCTTCGGATCTCCGGACAACTTCCGAAGCACAGAGTTAATCTTCGATATCATCCCCTTCCGCAGCGGCTATCACACACTGCTCGGACGAACCGTGTTTGCCTGATTCCACGCGGTGTCGCACTATGCTTATCTCAAGCTCAAGATGCCCGGACCACGCGGCGTCATAACAGTCAATGGAAACACGGAGCCCTCCCTCCGTACCGAGGAGCATACCGCTACCCTGGCAGCAAAGGTACAGAGCGGCCTTCACAAGCAGAACCTTAATTCAGCGGCCATGCTCCTGGACACTGTCAAATGAGTTCGGACTACTCTGCGGCAGGACAGTCCAGCTCGTCAGGAGCTCGATTAGCAATTCGACCTCCGTCTCAACCCCGACCAAGTGGTGGCATACGTTTCGCGGGTACATAACTATGCACTAAAAATACCATGGGCAGAGATGGAGGTATAACCATACTGTGATCCACAATACGGCTCGACCTTCCGGGGACACAACTACGCTTACTTTTCCTTTTATCCCTTCTTTTTAGGTTCCTTTTCACAGGCCCCTCCTGACGGCCCGATAAATTGGTCCTTTTGATGGACGGACACACCAAGGTGACAAGTAGCACAGACGTATGGGGAATCTCTAGACGTCCTTCTTAGCGATCATTCTACCTGTTTTCAAGACCCGTACGCAGCTCCCCTTGGTCTTGGAATGTTAAATAGCCACTGTTGCTTATCGCACTTTTTGTTCAAGTACGCTTTGACGTATTAATCAAAATTATAATGGAAACAGTTTGCGGCCCAACATATGTGGCACTAGCTTCTTCTTTTTTTGCTATTTTTATTTTGCATCCGTACACCTTGGTACGCCCTAATCCGCCAGGGGCTTTATTGCGCCCCACACTATGGCAACAAGTCCGAACACTTTCACAGTATAGTTCGGCACCCCGAATTTAGCATTATATGCATTGGCTCCGAATCATGTCTTTGGTCAATAGTTGGGTTGCCCGGCAACTGTGCTTACTACCTTACGTTCCGGTATATCAGCTAGGGTAGTAAAGGGAGAACTACTGCGATTGTGTCCTGGTTTATCCGGATGAGCACCTCAGTAGAGAAAGCCGAAAACTGACTGTCATGATGTGGCGTGAGCCAGTCAGCTCTTTGGAGATTTCAAATCTTTAGCGATTTTACCCGCATTATGCGACGACTCGGTTCTTATCTGATCAGGTGTTTACAACACCCTAGTCTGGATACTAGGGGTTGGGCCTATATTTTCATTGTCAAACTCCTATGGCTAAGTGAGGGTAATAAAGCCACATAATCCGATTGCGTGGTTTGTTGCGCTAAACACCTCCTTTAAGGACCAAACTCTTGGATAAAGAGTTTCTAGATTCATCCCAAACACCCCCATACTACCTATATGGGGGCTGAAGCCGACGACTGGCCAACTCTCGGATTTGATGAAACGGCCGCACAGGAGGTAAAATTTTAAATAAACAAAACAACAAAGCATTATATTACATATCAAGCCTTGTTTTCATCATACAGGACGGGATTACATGAATGTATTCATTCAAAAATAATGTCCTTAGCACATTGCTCTGCCAGAATGTGGGATCCCTTCAGAACATCTTCAAAATACCGCTCGGGCGTGCTGTGCTCCTTGCCCGCGGGCGGTCCTTAGGTCGCGAGCTTGACGGCATCCATCTTCACCCATTGTATCTTGACGCGGGTGAAGGCCATCCGCGCACCTTCTATGCAGACCGACTGCTTGATGGCGTCAAGCCGAGGGCAGGCATTGACCAGTCGCTTCACAAGGCCGAAGTAGCTGCTGGGTATAGCTTCTGCAGGCCACAATCAGATTATTAAATCCTTCATTGCTAGTTCGGCCACCCTATGCAGCTCGACCAACTGTTTTAGCTGGTCGCTAAAGGGCACCGGATGTTCTGGTGCAAGGTATTGCGAACAGAACAGCTTCTTCATTGAGCTCCCCTCTTCGGCTCGGAAGAATTCCGGCGTCGAAAACATTGTGTGGCAAATCCGCAAACGCCCATGGAGAACTCCAAATTCGGGTCAATAAGAGATACCTTTGGCTCACACACTTTCTTTGCATAATAAAAGCCTTACCCGCCGCGATCTTCTTGGCCTCTTGGATCTCCCGAAGGGCGCCTTGGGCTTCGGCCCGGGCCTCTTGTGCGCTTTGGCGGTCCTTAGTGTGTTCGGACTCTTGGTCCGCATTCTGGCGCTCCTAGGACTCGCATTTCTTCGCTCAGTCCTGGAGCTCCTGTTGGACCTCACCAACCCAGGCCTCATGCTTTTCTTGGGTGGATTTTTCCTTTACCGCTTCTCCTCGGCCTCGGCCAGCGCTTTCTTGAGGGCCTCTACCTCGTTCGCCGCCCCTAATAAATGTCATGGCACTATGATCACCATACATCATTCACCCCTTCCGGACATACACAAGATCATTGCATACCTTCGGTATCCTCCAGCTGCTTTTTCGCACGGATGAGCTCTTCCTCGGTCTGTTCCAGCCTCTGCTTCAGTCTGGAGACTTCGGCAGCATGAGAAGTCGCGGCCAGCAATGACGCTTGCTTATTCACAAAGACATATACGATTAGTCTCCTGCGAAAAACTATTTGATCCTCTGTTCGGCTTTTCTTTCCGAACACCGGACAGAGTCTCGGGGGCTACTATCTATACTGTAACTTTCTTTTCACATAAATGCAGCGCTTACCTCAAAGCTTGTTAGAAGGCTAGCGCAGGCTTCGGTCAGTCCGCTCTTCGCGGACTGAATCTTCTCAATCACCGCACCCATGAGGGTATGGTGTTCCTCAATGATGGAAGCGCTTCACAGCGCTTCCAGTAGAGTATCCAGTGCCTCTGGTTGGACAAAGGTCACCGGCGGAATGGGCACACCTCCTTCTGATGAAGGAGGCTGCTTGCCGGATTCCGGAGCCGTATAGGTCTCCAGGACCATATTCGGGTGGGGGCCGAATTGGACAAGGCCCCCATCACCAGTCTCCATGGGGATCTGCTCCCCCATTTGTCCGGCGGCCGAGGTCTCGCCCTCTGGCGCCGTATCGACGGCCTCCTGTGTCTCTCCCTGGCCGCGGGTCCTTCGGGACAACACCTCGGCGTCGTCCATGGCCTTGGGAGAGGAGGCTGTTGGAAGGGACCCGCTGTCTATCACCTTTGGATCCAGCGAGTTCCCCGAAGACGAGGATCGCTTGAGGGCGGAACGAGCCGGACTGCAAATGCATGATTCAACATGTTAGAACTATGAAGTGAAAGAGGAGGATATATGAATGTATCAGGGTCTTCGAATACTCACGATTCGGCCAGGGGCTTATTTCGAGGGCACCGCTCTGGGCTGCTATCGACGTCCCACGTGGAGCCATCCGCGAAGGAAGCCTTTCCCTTCTTGGACGCCTCCGCTTCCAGATCTGTGGAGGCTGCCCTCTTCTTTCCCCCCTTGGGGAGGGGGAAGTTGCTTTCTTCCTCCTCATCGTCTTCGGCGGCGGAGTGAGTTTCGGCGTCTTCGGACGCCACGTCCAAAGTACCCTTGGGACGGAGGCCTCCTCTAGTCCCTTTGGCATTCTTCTTGGCCTTCTTCTCTGGCGCCACGTAGGGTGCCGGAACTAGCATCTTCGTCAAAAGTGGGATGGCTGGTTCCTCGGGCAGCGGAGCCGAACACCGAATCCGCTCCGCCTTCTTTGTTCAACCCTGAAAAAGAAAAATAGGGAAGTTGGGACATCCTCCTTGAGAAAGCCAGAAATGGATACGCCTTGAAGCACGAAAAACTTACCGAACTGGCGGGATTGGCTAGATCGGGCCCACAGTCCTCGGTTGTCTCCGGCCACGTCTCGTTGACCTTGAAGAGCACCTTCCAGATGTCTTCGTGTGTAGTTCCGAATAATTGTCGCAGCGTCTTGTGCTTGGCCGGATTGAACTCCCATAGATGGCAAGCCCGGTTCTGGCATGGAAGGATCCAGCGAATTAGCATCACCTGAATCACATCGATGAGCTTGAAATTCTTGTCCATCATGCTCCTGATGCGGGTCTGAAGCACTGTCAACTCGTCCAATGAAGACCAATCCAGTCCCTTCTCCCGCCAGGAGATAAGCCGCATTGGGGACCCGGATTTGAATTCGGGAGCCGTGGCCCAGGCAACATCGCGGGGCTCAGTGACGTAGAACCATAGCTTCTCCACCCCTTGACAGTCTCCACGAAGGTGCCTTTGGGCCACGGGATGTTGGACATTTTGCTCACCATGGCGCCTCTGCATTCTGCGTGTTCGCAGCCCACCACCTTCGGCTACACATTGAAGGTCTTCAGCTACAGTCCGAAGTGAGTGGGGATGCGGAGGAAGGCCTGACACACGACGATAAACGCCAAGATGGTGAGGAAGGAATTGGGGGCCAGATCATGGAAATCCAGCCCATAATAAAACATGAGTCCACAGACGAATGGGTGGAGAGGAAATTCCAGCCGGGGGACGAAGTGAGGAATGAACACGCCCCTCTCATGGGGCTCCAGAGTGGGATGATTTGTCCCTTAGCAGGAAGTCGATGGGCGATCTCCCTGGCCAAATCTCTGGCCTCCCGAAGTTGGGTGATGTCCTTCTCCTTGATGGTGGAGGCCATCCATTTGCCCTGCGCTCCGGACATGGTCGGAGTGCTTTCTTGGGGCAGGAAATATGAGAACTTGGGCGCTGGAGCTCGAGAGTGGGTATGTGGAAAGAGAGAAGGCGTGGGTGGAAGAGATGAATCCTTATCTCCTTATAAAGGCAGTGAATATCAAACGCCTCCCCACTCGCCATGAAACTCTCATATTCCCCAAGGGCCGTGCGGGCGGCACAGTTGGATTACCCACACACATATTGATGAGAATCCCGCAATAAGGGGACACGATCTCTGATTTGACGAGACGTGCTAATAAAGCCACATCACAAAATATGGAGCGGCAGGCCAAGAAACGGTTCGAAATAATAACCGAGCAGGGACGTGATGTCACGTTACAAAAAGTTATCAGCAGATGGGAGTCATGAAATATTATACTCTCTGCGGTGGTGTGTGGTACTTGTTTTGCAGATCCGGACACGTTCGTTGTTCAAAGATTGTGTCGGAGTATTTGAAGAAGGAACCCGCCTTGCAATGCCGAAGACAATCTGCGCACCAGACACCTCGTCATTGAAGCCTGCTTCAGGGGCTACTGAGGGAGTCCTGGACTAAGGGGTCCTCGGCCGTCCGGCCTGTTGGACATGGGTCGGACTATTGGGTCATGAAGATACAAGATAGAAGACTTTCTCCCGTGTCTGTATAGGACTCTCCTTTGCGTGGATGGCAAGCTAGGCGACCGGATGTACTATTTCCTTTCTATGTAACCGACTTTGTACAACCCTAGTCCCCTCTGGTGTCTATATAAACCAGAGGGTTTATTTCATAAGGACAATCAGCATAATCAGATAGGCTAGACTTCTAGGGTTTTAGATAGGCTAGACTTCTAGGGTTTTAGCCATTACGATCTCGTGATAGATCCACTTTTGTAACCCCCATACTCATCAATATTAATCTAGCAGGACGTAAAGTTTTACCTCCATCGAGAGGGCCCGAACCTGGGTAAACATTGTGTTCCATGTCTCCTGTTGCCACTACTAGAATCAATGATTTTACCTAGGGCGGAATACCATGGTGAAAGCACGAAAACTCTAGGTAAAGGCATTACCTAGAGCTTCCCCTAGGTAAAGGGCACTAGGTGAAGTATAGATGGGAAAGAGGGGTTTCCCTACCGTTTTCCATCAGCCCTAGGGGAAGTACACTTTACCTAGGGGCACATGCTTAGGGAAAGTATACACTGGGTCAGCTTTGCCAATGTGGAAAGTACATATCCCTAGGGTCATATTGCCCTAGGGAAAGCTTGTGGGGCCCTATTTTGATATATAGCAGCAATTTGAATTATAAATATTTGCCATATTACCCTAGTAACACATGCCAAATTTGGATTTATACCAACCATAATTCAAAATTATTCATCATACAACATATTCATACCACCCTGCAATCCAATAAAAAGCTAAATTAAGTTTCATAAAATGGTCAGGACAATTCAACTTGCATATACAATGAACTACAGACCAAACTACATGTCAGCTCGTGTTGCTATACCAAAACACTTCTAAACTAACAACACATGCATCACAATGTTGGCCTTGGGAAGCATATGCTCTTAACACCCCTTGAGCACTTGCAACAGATTTCCCATCCAGGGCTTAAAGAGGAACATCTGGCTCACAAAACATGAGGCTGAGTATAAGAATCACAAGTTCGGCACTTTGCTAAAATATAAAAAATAGGCAATTTACGTAAGAACACAAAAATCTGCATCATATTAAAAGTAACACAACAATCATGGACATATAGACCTCATGTCGGCAATAACCTGTAAATAACTGAAAATAAGAACAGAATATTTATCTGTTTATACAAAATACCAGAAAATAAGTACAGTGCTATACGATCTATCTGAGTTACAACGCATGTTTTCAAACCTCTCGAAAGTCTACCAAGCTCGAAATGAAACTGCATGTGTCCAGAAAATAGCCTCTCAATTCCTAAGTTTAATCACATGCAGAAGACACAATTTTTGAACTTTTGCAGCAAAGCATGCGTGTCATGCCTCTCTGTTGCCTTCTGAAATAAAAACCACACTTGACAAACAGTGCAGGAACATGTATGGTATCCCACTTGCTAAGTTACTTTTATAATACAACTACATCATGTTATGTTGCAGTCAATCAACCATTACAGTGCATAAACCACTATAGATGTAAAAGATCATCAAAGGTGCAAAAAAACAACAGATCAAAAAGAAAAAGAACATCACAGCCATCTCAAAAAAGCAGTTACTTGAATTGGCACGTACAAATAACTGAATGTTTTTTAGCCTCACTGAACCCCACTTCTAAATGTCTAAAACCATACATAAGATAATCTTGAACATCATGTGAATATTACTTGAATTAGCAGACGATGGAGAGGAGCTCACCATGGCTATTTTGTAGCTAATGCCAAACAACATCGCCTCAGCCACACGGCACCGGGGCCAACGGAAGATGCCGAGGCCGGAGACCAAGCCTGCCACCACACACCTTTCTTGACACGATAAACCCCTTCTCCTCTTCATCGGTGATGATGATGTACCATATCCTGCACAAGGACAAACCCAACATCAGCATTTTACTTGAACGTATATGAGAAATCTGAATCTTCACGAGACATCATTGTAGTTTGTTAGCTTTACAAGTAATTAGACAACCTAGTTTGTTTGTTTTTCTTTGGCGAAATTAGAAAACCTACTTGAGCTATCAGCATACTGCATCTGCATGGTTAACAGTAAGATGTATAAGAATGTAGAGAGTGTGAGAAAATTGGAATCCTCAGACTAGGCAGATAATATTATATCAGTGAACACACAAACCAACCAACTTGATGCAGATTTAAGAACTTATTTTGAATGCAGAAGGACACAGTCAAGGAATGTAATCAGTAGATGCACAAAAAAAGTAAAGTATGGCTTGGGCATGCTGAATATTCCTATAGGAGGTGTTTGATGCTACAATGGCTGTTTTTTATTTGGAACTCATTTTTATTCCATTAGCCAAAATGCACAGCATAATCGCTGGGCACCAAGTCTTGTACGAAAGTAGGAGCACCTCCTGGCCAAAGGGCTTGGGGATCAACGTCCATCTTTGCACTGAATGACGCAAGGGCGTCAGCTACCTTATTACAAAGTCTGGGACAATGCATAGCCCGAAACGAACAGAAATTAAGTCTAACAAACGCTTTGATCTCTTGGAATAACGTCCACTCGTAGACAGATCGTAGTCGCATGTGTTAATTGCCTGAACCAGCTCCCTTGAACTAAATAAAGTCTAACAAACAAACAGAAATTAAGTCTAACAAACGCTTTGATGCTACAATGGCTGGAGCTAAATAACATCGACAGGACAATATTTATGGTGACCAAGGCCAAGAACATGAACAATGATAGTGTAGTAAACTCCATGATGTCTAAATTTATACAGAAGTACCTTCACATAACCCTGAAACAAGCTTTAAAACAATATTGTTGATGAAAAACAGAATATGTTTGACGTTATATGATGAACGAGGTATGATGAAACCAAGAACATGGCACGATGGCCAGAATAAACAATTCCACAGCTCTATGGCCATGGACACGCATGTCGTGTGTGTGTGTGTGCGCGCACACACGTGTGTGTGTGTGCGTGGGTGCGTGTGTGTGTGTGAGAGAGAGAGGGCAGAGGAGAGAACGAGTGGCTTACCACGAGCTATCCCAGAGTGGAAGAAGAATCAGGGCCACCGAAGAGATAGGGCAGGAGGGGTCATAGTGGAAGAAGCCCCGGCCACACCACACGGTAACTCTGTCATGCGCCAAGATCTACATGTTGGTCAATTGGTCAAACAAGCAGCTTCACGACTTAGTTGAGACCATCATGAGGTGAGCAAATATATTGCGTAGATGCACATCTCTCAGTTTCTTGAAATAAAAGAGTGGGATATGAGGACATTTAGGATGAATCCCATATTTGAACTAGTATACGATGAACTGAAGGATGCATGTCCAGATTTCACATGCATGAGAGATGGATCTGCCTTGCACGACCTCCAGGTCCCTAGTAACTAACTTGATTGATCTCAACTTAATGGGGGCAATTTCTTAACAGACCCAAATATCATCTATTCTTTTATTGATGGATGCATCTCACTGCCAATCAGGTGATATGCCTACCAAATAAAAATCTAACATAAAGGCTACAACAAAAAACCATAAATCATGCAACGATTGACTTCACAGAATGACAGAAATAAGAACACTCCTGTCAAACCTCTCTTTGCCTTCTCAAATGAAAATCACTATTGAGAAAACAGTGCTGGAACATGAATGTCACCCACTTGCTCAGTTACAGTTATCACATAACTATGTCATGTTATGATGCAGTCTATCAACCATATATAATATTAGTGCGGTTAGAATAATAAACCACCCAATTTCTAACATGTTGAACTGCCGAAATACCATTTAATTATAATGCCAAATGCCTAAATTATGTAGCTCGTGTTTATATCATTATGACATACGAAGAGATATTGGATAACAGAGTCTAGTCCGAACGTGGGCTAGAGAGCGAGGGAATTAACTGAATAAGATCATCACACAAATATTTACCTAGAAATTTTTACAGTGAGTATCAATGACTCATGTTACATATAAACTAATGTCCTGATGCAATGAGCAGTCACAAATCAAATGATAAGAAAATCAATAGCATCTAGAGAATATTGTATTACTAAAATTGGTTCCAACTAGAAGGGGAGATGGAGGACCTTGACAGTGGCCGATGCATGGTGGAAGAATGGACCTTGGGCAGTATGGGGTCGTCGGTGCAGATCCATTGTTGGAGAAGGGCAGAACGCATGGCGAACGGGATGCCACGGCTCCTCCTATAGTGGGGGGCGTTGGATCCGGTGCACCAGGACCTCGCCCTGTGCTCGTCGGCGCAGATCCTTTGGATGGACAAAAGGATTCAGGGAGGCCATGGCTGCTCCAATGATGGGGATGATAGATCTGGTGCACGGGGATCTCGCCCTGTTGGGGCCGATCTAGTTCCGCCGTGCTCCTTGCTTGCTGCAGGTTGGGGCTGAATCGGCATGGGGCGGCTTGAGAGAGAAGGAGGCTGCAGGTTGGGGCTGAATCGGCATGGGGGCGGCTTGGGAGAGAAGGAGAACAGAGGAGAAGGTGGATTTTTGGGCCGGCGGACGGAGATGAGGAAGGTGACCTAAATACACGCGTCCACGTCTTTCTCACTGGGCAGTGCGTCCATGACGAAATATGGCGCAGGCCACCCAAAGAAAGCGCGCGGACAATGAGAAATGAGCGGGAGGCCGTGGCTGCCTTTTTTCCAATGAAAAGTCACACAGGAATTTCCCTTCCCCTAGGGTGTAATGTTCATGGCTATTGTTTCCCTTGAGGAGATCAATGAGCTCTAGGTAAAGAACATGGCCCTCGGTAAAATCATTGATTCTAGTAGTGTACCGTCAACCTTAGACGCATAGTTCGGGACCCCCTACCCAAGATCCAGCGGTTTTGACACCGACAGTGATCGCGGGTATATACTAACATACATATTATATGATCCCTGTGCTGACTGAAGTCGGGTCGGCTCGTAGAGTACCCACAAGTGATTTTGATGTGGGGGCTGAAAGGACAGGTGGTTCCATCCAGGTAGTGGCAGGCCTGGGTTCCTGACGGCCCCCGACTATTACTTTGTGGCGGAGCGACAGGGCAGGTTGAGACCACCTAGGTGAGAGGTGGGCCTGGCACTGGTCGGCATCCGCGGTTACATCAATTAACATGCTTAATGAGATCTTGGTATTTGATTTGAGTCTGGCCACTAGCCTATACGCATTAACCAACTATGCGGGAACAGTTATGGGCACTCGACGTCGTGGTATTAGTCGAAGCCTTCTTGACGTCAGCGAATGAGCCGCGTGTGCCGGATTGGACTGGAACGCCTGCTCTTGTATTAGGAACGCTAGGTCTGCTTACCGGTCGCGTTCGCAATGTGCAGGTGTGCAACGGGCAATGGGCCCAGACCCTTGCGCGCTTAGGATCTAGATCGGCGTGCTGATCTCTCTATTGAGCCTAGGTAGGGCTACGGCATGTTGATCTTCCGAGACCGGGCATGACCCAGGAAAGTGTGTCCGGCCAAAGGGGATGGAGCGTGTTGGGTTATGTGGTGCACCCCTGCAGGGAAGTTCATCTATTCGAATAGCCGTGTCCCTCGGTAAAAGGACGACCCGGAGTTGTACCTTGACCTTATGACAACTAGAACCAGATACTTAATAAAACACACCCTTTCAAGTACCAGATACAATTCGGTGATCACTCTTTAACAGGTCGGCGAGGAGAGGACCGCTGAGTAGGATTACGCTATATGATGATACTTGGTGAACTTACCATCTACTCTCTTCTACATGCTACAAGATGGAGGCTTCCAGAAGCGTAGTCTTCAATAGGACTAGCTATCCCCCTCTTATTCTGACATTCTGCAGTTCAGTCCATAGATACTACCCATTTCATTTATACCAACGCATATTTAGTGTAGATCCTTACTTGCGAGTACTTTAGATGAGTACTCACAGTTGCTTTTCTCCCCCTTTTCCCCTTTTCTATACCTGGTTGTCGCAACCAGATCCTGGAGCCCAGGAGCCAGAGGATCCGGAGGATGGTTCTACGTGGAGTTCGACTTTGAGGAGTAGTTAGGAGGTCCCAGGCAGGAGGCCTTGCCTTTTCGATCGTTGCTACTTTTGTGCTAGCCTTCTTAAGGCATACTTGTTTATCTTATGTCTGTACTCAGATATTGTTGCTTCCGCTAACTCATGTCTTTTCGAGCTAATGTATTCGAGCCCTCGAAGCCTCTGGCTTGTAATATAAAGCTTGTATTATTTTAATTTGTGTCTAGAGTTGTGTTGTGATATCTTTCCATGTGTCCTTGATCTTGATCGTACACATTTGCATGTATGATTAGTGTACGGTCAAATCGGGGGCGTCACAAGTTGTCATCGGAGCCGACTGCCTGTAGGAATCCCCCTTTCCAACTCCTTGGCCGGAGTTGAGTCTAGTCATTGATAAAGTTTTTACTAACATGGTTGTGCGGCTTACGGGCCCACGTCGCCATTGGGTGGTATTAGGATCTTTTATTCCTCGACCTATACTCTAGGAACTCTAATCTCTCTTTTATTAGGGTTAAATCATTTTACTAACACTGACTCTAGGTTCTCGTAACCACTTCCTCCCAGAGAGCCCCTTCATTCCAGATGATGGCTTGATTCATCAGTAGACCTCGAAGATACTCTCCGATGTTGTCCCGAGAACCTGTGCTCATACATGTGCAATTCCCTTCCACCGTTAACCCCAATAGATAACTACATGCCCTTGCCATTCTTACATTCATCCCTAGTTGCTCTACTTATTACAAGATGCATCGAATTATTCTTTGACTTTTAAGAATCTCTTGATCCACTGCCTTACAGATCTTTGCCCCACGAATACCCCTACGGATAATTCCTCGCACTTATCGAGTATCCGCTCAATCCCAGTTGTTCTTATGTTTCGCAAAATACTTCGAAATACCATTCGATCTTTCGAGAATCCCGAGCAGCCTATTGCTCTTGAAATTCTTGCTTGCTTGCATTATGATTAATCCCATAAGTCTCGTAATATTATTGGCATCCCTTGTCTTTATCATTTTAAGTCCGTTGATTCAATATGTTGAGGATGCTCGCATTCCTCAACCAAATCCTAGAATTCATCCTCCCGGCTCAGATGTCATTTTGAACAGGAGCTGGTTCTCGACTAATCAAATTACTCTCGATTGTATCCCTAAGTCTACTCAACTTATCCATCCTTAATCAGAGCGTTTGCTTCTGAGCCCTTGATTGGAAATCATAATTCTTTTTGCATTTGAGAATTGAGTTAGTCAGTTGTTTCTATAATTTGATCTCCTTGCATTCTTTCTTCCTCTAGTTTAGTACTTATGCTCAAATCAGATCCCTTGAGGACCATCGGATCCTTTGTCGGATTTTATCCGACAACGTCCTTCATATTCAATAACCTTGTGAGCTTTTCCTAGGATACATATTGCCTTTGTGAAGTTGTATCCTCTACTTTCTCAACCATGCTCTGCTTTAGAGCTAGTGATAATTACTCTCGAAGCTTGAGGTATATGTTCCAAGAAGCCCCGATGGGTTGAACCTATGCCTACCTTAATCTATGTGAACCTGAAAGTTTTCATGGGTCATACTCCTCTGGTAATTCACCAGGTAGGTTTTGACACCGAAATCATTTTTATGTAGAGTAGTGAATGAAAGGTTATGCATTGAACAAGTGGGAGTCGACCATGAACTTTGTGTTCATGCCCATGGACACGGTGTAGATCTTATCATTAAATCTTCTCTTAAATTAATTGTTCCCTTGGTATAAGTTCTTATATATGGGATCTGGCCTTTTGCAATCGTGGTTCCGACCATGTTCTCCTTTAAATACCAATTCTCGTACAAGTCTACACACTTGTCTTCTACAGAGCAATACCCTATTCCAACCTCTACTTTGATCTGTCGTCGAGTATTACCCCCCTGGTATCTCGAGATTATCTTGGAATTGCATAACTTGAGTTCTTCATCAAGTACTACATTCTCACTGATTTCAATTTTTCATGGGCTCTGAGTTATTAAACACTCAAAGACACCGATAACTGAACCGAGTCCGCACTATGGTTCAACAACTCTTAGTAATCTTCTTTAAGTATGAGTTTGTACCCGATCATGCCATTCCTAGCCTGTTTGGCTATATCATTTTCATGATGATTTTAACTATGCTACCTGGTCCTTATTCTCGGAGCACAACTTTCAGTGATGATCTAAGCTTACGTCGAACTTCCTTGTCTTATCGTTTCACCTCGAACAGCAAGCTTGATTCCGAGTTGGTGCCGTATCCGTGGTTGCAATAATATTTCGCTCCATCCATTCTTTTGCTCGATGTAGTTGCTATTCGATTCCATCTTCATGGAGCCTCTCGACAAAATTTGTCGGGATCATCATCAACATTTTGACTCCTTCCAGGATATCAATCGAATTCGTGATGATAAGTGACATCCTCATCCCTTGGTAATTTGAGTTACCATCGACTACATTGTTAACTTCCTTTCATCACAAACTTGTTCATGTTATGGATGTAACTTGCTATCCAGCCATGTAATGATCTACCTTGGAGTATTACCATCTTATTTATCAAGAATGTTGTGAGAACTTCACCACATCTTAAGAATTCTTGATACAAGTGATACTTCTAGCCATCTCCATTAATTTCTTGGTCCCCGTGTTGTTTCTAACTGGTATACCGACAAATGGATTGTGATGTGTAAAAGTTCAAAACTTCTAGCAACCCTATTGCTTTGAAGTTATTGGTCGACATTTCATTCTTAGGCCATTGGTTATCGAATCACCATTCTAACATTGGTCATGCTACCTAAGCCCATATTTCAGGTGCACCTTTCAACCAATGTTTAACTGTGTATGTTTTCCTCGAGCATACCTCATTATATCATTTGATATGACAAATGTTATCTCCTTGTTCACATAAGTATGGAAATCCATCTTTTGTAAATCTCAATGAATTTTCGCTGAGTCAATCAGCCACCTCCTCACCTCTCCTTGATGTAATGATGAACTCTTGTTTCGGAACTCGCTTCCATAGTTCAATTCTCGAGAATCTTATAATGTCATCTCGACAATTTGTGTTGCACCTTTCTTCTCAGGCATCCTGAGTCTGAGTTATCTTGACACCAATCAGATCTGAATCTCGGTCAGATATGATGGTTGGAACATATTTCCAAGAGTTATAACAATGGTCTTTATGTGACCCGGTAAGGTGATGTCGTGCCTAGCACACCTGGCCGGAGGCCCTGTTGTTATAGATTCCTTTTCAGCAAGTTTATCCATTCTTACACGAGGAAATTGTAAGACTTATTCTATAAGTTGTTTCTGATGGATCCTTTGTATCCAAAGTCTGACCTTTGCTTGAAGACCATGCCAATGCTATCTCGAAGCATGTCTGTGGTACTTCGATCTTCAAAATGCTAAATTTTCTTTATCAATTATCCAAACACCATTGTATGGGTAATGTCATTGAATTCCTCTCCCCTTTTCTAAATGGTTTCTCTACTTTCTATCCTGTCACGGATATCATGCTGTGCTTGTCTTTGGGAAGGATATACCCCTGGAATATGTGTTTAAACACATTTTCCATTTCATTGTTCTGTTTAATCTGATAATCACATTTTCCTTTCCATTGTCTTGTTTTAACCTTTCTCGTGGTTTATACGATCTAAGCAGTAATGATTCGTTGCTTATGTAAACACCCTGGTGTACAACCTTGTCAGTAAGACCGTATTACTATTGTTGTTAACATTCCGGTAACCGCCGGTGGACGAGAACTTTGCCTATTGGTCCGACTCGTTTTAACGAGCATGAAAATGGTTGTCTTCGTCCCCCGCCCTTGGTACCGACGTTGTTGCTGACATAGCTGACAAGCTATCCTCTGACATGCCTTGTTATCATGACCATGCAAGATGTAAGCGCATTCCTACTTTTAACCCACATGGTGGGCCCATAACCCACAGGTCCCAGGATCGAAACCTGACTCTCATGTACACCCCGTTCCCAGTGTTATTCCCCACGCTTGGCCTTGTAGGTAATTCATGAGCCACCTTCCTACAGACCTAATTTGATATTTGGTGCAATAATATTCCTGTTGCTCTAGACCCCTTTCACACTCTGTTCCAGGCAATGAACGATTGCCTATCCGCTTGAAACTTCTTACTGCACCTTCTTACTTTGCTCTCACTGTCTTTCTTGGATTTCAGCTCCAGAGATGCCTCTATGCGTTATTCACTAAGATAGCCCCCATGTACCTAACATGTGTCGAGCTCCGTCCTTCCCGAGTTTCCCCCCTAATCTTTTCCATAAGTACGATGAAGATCCAAAAGGAAGGACGGCAACTTCATCATGATGCCCTGATGCAGTGACATGAAGACATCCACGTAAGGGATCAACTTCTTCGAGAAGAGCAACCCAAAACGAGAAGATCCGTTAGAATTATGTAATCAAAACTTCCCCCTACTCCACCTCTTACATCTCGGGACGAGATTTCTTGTAGTGGAGGAGATTTGTAACACCCCGAGTGACATGCTACAGTAAACTCCTATTAATGGTGCCACATCATCATAATTAAATTTTACTAATAATCACTTTGTCCCAAACCGACCACAAATTCAAATTTAATATAAAGTCAAATTATCATTTCTTCAAACAGAAAAACTAAAATGTTCATATTATTATGAAAATTCCACCGACCAGTATCATGTAGAATCCAACATCTTTTGGTTCACACATAAATCCCTAGGAAATTATAAGTGGTCCAGAAACAACAAAAATAACATTTTCAAAAATAAACAAATGGTTATATATTTCCAAATGCCCCCAAACTTTGGGTACTTTTTCAAAGTGTTGCATTTGATTTTCGAGCATACTTTCATGTTCACCAAAATTCGTTTGATACTAAAAGAAAATAGAAAGTGATGCTAGAAAAATAAACCAGAAAAGAATTAAAGAAATAAATAAATAAAAGGAAAGGCTATACTGTGCACTGCAGGCCCCTCCTACACTGCACAACCCAGCCCATCAATTCCCCTCTTCTTCTTTCCTGTTCACTCTAGGCGCCGTGGCCGCGTGTAGCACGTCCATGGCGTGGATCCTCCATGCGTAGCTCATCCTCCTTCACCCCTCGGTGGATAAGGACCCCGTGACCCCCCTCTGTAAACTCCAGCTCGATTCCTCCCCTCCTCCCGTGCCGCTACCACTTCCATAACCACGCCCGAAGCACCCTCGCCATGGCCGCCATTGCTCTTGTGTCCACCAAGCTTCTGCCACGCCTGCGAGCACGTCCAGGAGACTCGCCGACCTCGTCTTCGTCAACCACGGGCACGGGTTCTAGCTGCCCCGTGCCACTACGTCGCCATCGAGGTTGTCTTCTTCCTCGGCCCCGTCAACCTTCGCCGTCGAATCCAACCAACTCCGTCCACGCCTTGACTCCCTGAGCTGCTCGTCGGAAACCCTGTGAGCTCGTGCACCTCCTGCTCTTCCCTTTTTTTCCACGTGCGTCCTCCTAGCTAGCTCCTCGTCGGGTGCTGTCGTGGCTGCCGATACCCCTGCCTACCCGCGTCGTCCGCAGCCACCTGCACGACCGCGCGCTTGCCCACGCCGGCCGGTGCCTGGCTGCACCCAGCGTCGCCGCCATTTGCGGCATGCCCTGCCCTGCCGCTGCTCATGGCCTGCATCATGGCTTGCCCGCTCTCCGCCCCCGACCGAGTCCTCCTCTGCTCGGCCGGGTCCACCTACGAAGCCGCCGCATCCCAGCCCCTGCCGAGGCCGCCCGGTGCTCGTGCCTCGTCGGCCTCGCCGGGGACGCGCCTGCCGCCTCCGGCCGCCGGAGTACTCTGGCCGCGTCCCCTCACCGCGTCCGGCCACGAACCGCTGCCCCCTGCTCGCGCCCGCCACTGCCGCACACCCGTGTTGCCTGCTGCTGCTTCTATCGCTAACTGCCGCTGCGTCCTAGCTACCCCCTGCCCTCGCTCCTGCCGATGCTCCTCGATGCTGTCCACCGGCGCCCTGAGCCTGTGCGCGCCTGTGTATAGAGAGAGAGGCTGGCTGGCTCCCTGTATTAGGGTCGGCCCTGTTAGATTAGCTAGATATAAGTTAGAGGTTAAATTGTGTATTAGGATTAGACTAATATATCGCTGACATGTGGACCCACTGTTATTTTAAAGAAAAATCATTTTTTAGAAGTCTAAGTCAATGACATGTGGCCCCTACACTGTTCATATGTTGACAAGTCAACTGTTGACATTGACCCTGACCCCGTCTATGATAAACTATGGCTAGAATACCAATAGGTGACAAAACTAATTTCTGTTTTATTTTCGAATTAAAAGAATTCCAAACTACTATTAAAACTTCAGAAAATCATATAAAATAATCCGTAACTCGGATGAATAAGTTTTATATATGAAAGTTGCTCAGAAAAATCCAACAAATCCGAATATGCATTCCGTTCGTCCGCCACACGTCCCTAGCATAGAGAACATGCAACAATCCCCCTCCAGTCTATTTGTCCAAAAACATCAACACCGGGAATACTTTCCCGGATGTTTCCCCCTTCACCGGTAGCACCTAGTACTGCATTAGGTCACCCCTAGCACCATGTATTGCCATGTTATACTTTGTGATGCTTTGATTGCTCTGTTACTTATTGTGTTCCCCCTCCATTACTTCTTGCCGGTAGACCTTGAGACCGCGGTTGAACCAGTGATCGACTACTTCACATTCGAGGGTCCGTTTCTGTCTACAGAGCAACCAGGCAAGCCTGTGATGCTTTGATTGCTCTGTTATTTATTGTGTTCCCCCTCCATTACTTCTTGCCGGTAGACCCTGAGACCGCGGTTGAACCAGTGATCGACTACTTCACATTCGGGGGTCCGTTTCTGTCTGCAGAGCAACCAGGCAAGCCACTCCCCCTTGTTCATCCTGACATTGCCTACTCTTTCCCTCTATTCCTTGCATTAGAGTATTGTTATTGTTTCATCGGTTTGATCCTTGTAACACCCCGGACACACCCGTCGGTGGTCGTTACTCCTGGCGGGATCTAGACTGGCCCCACAGATCAATACTAGTCTTTTCTGCGTACTTTGTCCTCACTCGTGCGCACCCAGGAGCAACTTCTCGGTCGGTCACCCATCCTGACACTACTCCAAGCTAAGCACGCTTAACTTTGGAGTTCTGTCCGAATGGGCTCCCAGAAAAGAAGGAATTCTTTATTGATATAAGTAGTCTATCATCCCTAATAAGCCAGGCTATCACATACACCCCCACTCAGAGGAACCGACGTCCTCGTCGGGCCACATGAACGTTCCCTCTTGGCACAAATGTCTGTGCTTCCAGTCCGGTACATGTGTCATGCCGGGTGCCACGACGGGTCACAAATATCATGAACAACATGACCACGCACCTGTCTGCAACCATCCGTGTAACCGCGAGGGTCGGCTCTGATACCAACTTGTAACGCCCCGGACACACCCGTCGGTGGTCGTTACTCCTGGCGGGATCTAGACTGGCCCCACAGATTAATACTAGTCTTTTCTGCGCACTTTGTCCTCACTCGTGCGCACCCAGGAGCAACTTCCCGGTCGGTCACCCATCCTGACACTACTCCAAGCTGAGCACGCTTAACCTTGGAGTTTTGTCCGAATGGGCTCCCAGAAAAGAAGGAATTCCTTATTGATATGAGTAGTCTATCATCCCTAATAAGCTAGGCTATCACAATCCTATACTACTGCATAGCCTGTCCTTGTTACTACTATTGATACCTTTACCTGCAATCCTAAATGCTTAGTGTAGGTTGCTAGAATTACATCAGTGGCCCTACACTCTTGTCCGTCTGTCGTGTTATACTGCTGGGCCGTGATCACTTCGGGAGGTGATCGCGGGTATATACTTACATACATATTATATGATACATGTGGTGACTAAAGTCGGGTCGGCTCGTAGAGTACCCGCAAGTGATTTCGATGTGGGGGCTGAAAGGACAGGTGGTTCCATCCAGGTAGTGGTGGGCCTAGGTTCCCGATGGTCCCCGATTGTTACTATGTGGCGGAGCAACATGGCAGGTTGAGACCACCTAGGTGAGAGGTGGGCCTGGCCCTGGTCGGCGTTCGCGGTTACATCAATTAACACGCTTAACGAGATCTTGGTATTTGATCTGAGTCTAGCCACTGGCCTATACGCACTAACCAACTACGTGGGACCAGTTATGGGCACTTGACGTCGTGGTATCAGCCGAAACCTTCTTGACGTCAGCGACTGAGCAGCGTGCGCCGGATTGGACTAGAACGCATGCTCTTGTATTAGGGAGGCTAGGTCTGCTTACCGGTCGCGTTCACAACACGTAGGTGTGCAACGAGCGATGGGCCCTGATAGAGGCAAAGGTGTCCCATCCGTCGATGAGATGGTGTCTATCGTTTTGGAGGAAGTCAACTTTGACTATCCGACTATGAACGTGCGAGGATGTCGCGCCTTAGCAATCGCAAAACCAACTCCGAGAAGTTATTGACCACGCTGGAGCACGATCAACCTGACCATGAAGGTATGTTTCCTACAGGCAAACGAAGAACAAGCAAGAAACTAAGATTGCAATCTGTATATTGCGAATATAAGAGGAAAGCTTTATTGATCAAAAGTGGGGTTCTGTGACGCCTTTGTCTGGTCGTTGAACACAAACGAAGTACGCGAAGTTGCAGCTATGGAGAACTTTAATCTAAACAAAACCCAAAGTCTAAACGACACCCTAAGGGCTGTATATATGGAGGGATAGGGGGGGGGGGGATTTCGTGGCCCATGGAGGAGGGGTCCGAAACCAACCCTAACTCTTGTGTCCCATTAATCCTCCTCCATGCGCCTCCCGCAACAGCAAAAGACGAATGGAGCTAGCTGGAATGCATAGCTTGTTAGCACGAAACACAAATCCATCGTTAACGACGAACTTGTTCCATGTTCTCTCTTCCTTACAATTCTGCAATACATCTTTAAATTCAGCATCATGCACATATTGATCTTTGATGGTCTTCAAACCAATTATTTTAAAGTCAAGTTGTGACAACATACTATAGCGATGAGACAATGCATCAGCAATAACATTTTCTTTACCCTTCTTGTGTTTAATGACATAAGGGAAAGTCTCAATGATTTTAACCCATTTAGCATGTCTACGATTCAGATTAGCTTGACTTTTAATATGTTTCAACGATTCATGATCAGAATGTATAACAAATTCTTTGGGCCATAAATAATGTTGCCATGTTTCTAAAGTCCAGACAAGAGCATATAATTCTTTATCATAAGTAGAATAATTCAAACCCACTCAATTTTCCAGAAAAGTATGCAATAGGTTTGCCATCTTGTAATAACACACCTCCTAATCCAATTCCACTAGCATCACATTCAAGCTCAAAAGTATTATTAAAATCAGGAAGTTGGAGTAAAGGAGCATGTGTCAACTTATCTTTCAATACCGTGAAGGCTTCTTCCTGTGCGGTACCCCAAACAAAAGGTACATACTACTTTGTAAGATCATTGAGAGGTGCATCAATGGTGCTGAAATCTCTCACAAAACGCCTATAGAATCCAGCGAGGCCAAGAAAACTCCTGACTTGTGTGACCGTTTTGGGCTGCGGCCAACTCTCAATAGCTTCAATCTTGGCTTTATCAACTTCAATTCCCTGTGGAGTAACAACATAGCCAAGAAAAGATACTCGGTCGGTGCATAAGGTGCACTTCCCAAGGTTACCAAACAAACGTGCATCACGTAGAGCAATAAAAACAACACGTAAATGTTCCAAATGTTCCTCCAAAGATCTGCTATAAATCAGTATATCATCAAAATAGACTACCACAAATCATCCAATGAAAGCACGTAAAACTTCATTCATTAATCTGATGAAAGTACTAGGTGCATTAGTTAACCCAAAAGGCATGACTAACCACTCATATAATCCAAACTTAGTTTTAAATGTTGTTTTCCATTCATCTCCCAATTTCATACAAATTTGATGGTATCCACTACACAAATCAACTTTAGAGAATATTGTAGAGCCCCTCAATTGATCAAGCATCTCGTCTAGACTAGGAATAGGATGACGATAAAGAATAGTAATATTATTAATGCCTCTACAATCAACACACATACGCGACATACCATCCTTTTTCGGCACTAAAATGATAGGAACAACACAAGGACTAAGGAATTCGCGTATGTAACCTTTGTCGAGCAGCTCCTGTACTTGACACATAATCTCCTTCGTCTCCTCTGGATTGGTACGGTATGACGCACGGTTGGGTAATGATGCACTGGGAATTAAGTCAATTTGAATCTCAATCCCTCGAATAGGTGGTAATCCCAGGGGCACGTCTTGTGGAAAGACGTCAGCGAACTCTTGCAAAATGTGAGTGACAGCAGGGGGCAAAGAGGAAGGCACATCCTTGAATGAAAATAATGCCTCTTTGCATACAAAAGCATAGCAAACAGATTTGCTGAAATGTAGCTCATCAATATCAGATTTTGTGGCAAGTAAACACACACTTTTCAATTTAATTTCAGAAGCAACACTAGATGGTTTATTATTAGGTTTCATTTGTTGCTCACATTCTTTTCCACAATCTAATTTTCACTCTTATTTCTCTCCTGTTTTGCTTTATTAGCTCTATTAATATCATCTTTCAAAATGGAATCAGGAGTCATAGGAAGCAAAGTAATATTTTCGTCCTTATGAACAAGAGTATACTGATTGTTTCTAGCATGGTGTACATAATTTTTTATCAAATTGCCATGGTCTACCAAATAATAAGGAACATGCTTGCATAGGTACCACATCACAATCAACATAATCAGCATATGTAGAGATACTAAAATGCACACAAATGGTACATTACCTTAACCTTGCCACTGTTGTCGAACCATTGGATGTAGTAAGGATGTGGATGCGGTCTTGTGGTGAGAGAGAGCTTCTCCACCATCTCCATGCTAGCCAAGTTGTTGCAGCTCCCTCCATCTATGATGACACGAATAGAACGTTCCTTCACAACTCCCTTTGTATGGAACAGATTATGCCTCTGATTTTGCTCAGCTTGTGTAACCTGCACACTCAAAACACGTCGAGCAACTAAACATTCATACTTGTCAGCATCTTCAGCAGCCATGTATTGCGTCTCATGATCAGAATCATCTCCACCATGTTCTTCATCTGTAATAAGAGCCAAAGTCTCCTCATCATAGTCAATAGCGGACTCATACCCACCATCCTCAGTAGCAATCATCACACGCTAAGATTTGCGTTCTCTCACAAAATGACCTCTCCCCTTACAATGACGACAAATAATATCACTTCTGTGCCCTGTTGATGCCATGGAAGAAGAAGATTTCTGCGCAGGCCCGGCTGGTGTGCTCTTGGCAGATAGTGGTGGTTGTGCCTGCTTTCTTGTATCATGGCTGGAGGTGTCACCTGATGGAGGTGCTGGTGTAGTGGAAGTAGAGGATGCACGTGGTGTCCATGATGAATATCGACCTATAGAAAAGTTTGTTCGCGCCAATGCCTGTCGATCCTGCACTTCATGTCCAGCTTTACAAGCAAGATGGAATAAACGAGTGATATTATTATACTCCTTATACTCTAGAATGGTCTGAATCTCTCTATTTAATCCATCCATAAAATGTGCAAGCATAGCTTCATTCTCCTCAACAATACCACATCTAAACATGCCAGTTTGTAATTCCTGATAATATTCTTCTACAGAATTTTTTCCTTGTCTTAAACGCTGCAATTTTTGAATTAATTCACGTTGATAATATGGTGGAACCCAACGAGTATGCATAGCAGTTTTCAAAGGAGCCCAAGTAGCTGGAATAGGATAAAATCTACAATGTCCAGACCACCAAACACATGCAAAGCTAGTGAAAGCACAAACAGCAGCAGGAACACGTCTCTCCTCAGGATATTGTAAACATGTAAATCGTTGTTCAGTTTCTAACTCCCAAGTAATATATATATATATTAGGAACATACCTACCCTCAAATGGTGGAATATTCAATTTCAGTTTAGGGAGATGGTCATGATCTCGTACCTGAGGGGGAGCCCTACCATTGCCATTATTTGCATGTGGACGACCTGGTGGTTGTGGTGCTGGTGGTTGCACGTAGTTCTGATTTTGATCAACCTCATCCACAGAATCTCCTACATAATCCTCCTCCTCTGCATCAGCAGCAGGAGCCACACAAGTATCAACAGCAGCACCAGCAGTTTGGCCAGGCGCAAGGGACACGGCTCGCTCGGCGAAGGGCTTTTTCGCGACGTGGAGGTAGTCGTCGTTGTCGTTGTTGTTGTTTTCGTTGTTGTTGTTGTAGAGGTGTGTTATGTGCAGCCGGTGGTGGTGGTGGAAGATGCGCGAGCAATTTATTAAACTTGTTATCGAGCTTTGGTTCGAACATCTTCTCCATGCCATCTATCTTCTCCATGGCCTCTTCAAATCTGTTTAGCACATCTTGCACCTGTCCACTCATCATTTGCTGAAATTTATCATGCAACTCCTTATTTGTCATGGTCTCCCAGTCAGTCTCGTCGACTTATGATCCTGCCATGGTTAGCAGCAATAGAAACACACTAGAATGTGATCCTACAGACTACTAAAAAGAGGTGGTGGTGGGTGTCACAAATCCGTCAAGCATATTTCAAATTCTTACCAGTTCTTACCCAGCAGCAGGCGGTGATCGGCAACCGTCGTAGTCAAATCTCTCTATGCTTGGATAGAGCGATTACCAGGAAGAGTCAAACGCACGGCGTAGATGTATGTGGAGCTGGGAAGGCTTATAATATGGTAGCAAAAAGGGTCAGCAATAATAAATTCAGAGATGCAAAGTTGAATAAACGCTGAACAACGGTACTGTGCTGGTCCTAGGCTAGACTGTGCTAGAGACACGAGCCTAGAACACTAACAAAATCACGGCGCTGCACGTAAACAAGGAAAAAGCACACTCTCCAACTTTTTTTTGCTCTGTTTTTTGGCGCTCCTCTTTTTTTTTGCGCTCCTATTTTTTTGGGCGAAAAATCACTATAATGGCGAGTGTCTCAAAACTCTTCCCTCGTCAAACTGACAGGATGGCATGGAATTTTTTGACTTTTTCGGAAATCAGGGCAACGATGATGAAAAAGTGCGACAAAAAATCACTATGATGGCACGTGGCTCAAAAGACTCCGAAAAGCCTAAAAATAGGGTAGGGAATTTTTTTCCTTGCGAAAATTTTGGCCTAAAAACTGCCTGGGGGTCTCCAGACTCTTTTTTTCTCCAAAACCTACTGAGGCGAGGAAACACGAATCGGAAATTAGACGGATCTCGAAAACAAACCTAATATGAAAGGAACTCTGTTTGGTGGTGTATATATGGTGGTAGGATATGGCAACGGTGGTGGCATATGGATACGGATTGGTGGTGGTATATGGATATGGATTGGTCATGCTATATGGAGACGGGTCGGTGGCGGATAAGCGGTGGTGGTAGATGGCAGGGGCGATGATGATGGTGCGGCGGTGGCGTGACAACTTATGTCCAAAACTCGAAACTCTAAAAGACTAGACTCTAAGACCTGCAACTAGACACGACGATGCAACCGCAAATTCAACAAAGCAAAATACTAAAAAGACTATGCAAAGGCTCAGAATGGTTCGGATATGATGAACTAACCCTAATATTTTTCTGGCTTTTTCGTGGACTGTAGGTATGAAGAACAGACTCGATCCAAACTACAGAAAACTGTAAAATCTCATAGAGCAACCCGAAAATCTGATACCACTTGATAGAGGCAAAGGTGTCCCGTCTTTCGATGAGATGGTGGCTATCATTTTGGAGGAAGTCAACTTTGACGATCTGACTACGAACGTGTGAGGACGTCGCGCCTTAGTAATCGCTAATCCAACTCCGAGAAGTTATTGACCATGCCGGAGCATGATTAACCTGACCACAAAGGTCTGTTTCCTGCAGGCAAACAAAGAACAAGCAAGAAACTAAGATTACAATCTGGATATTGCGAATATAAGAGGAAAGATTTATTGGTCAAAGGTGGGGTTCTATGACGCCTATGTCTAGTCGTTGAACACAAACGAAGTACACGAAGTTGCAGCTATGGCAAACTTTAATCTAAACAACACCCAAAGTCTAAACGACGCCCTAAGGGCTGTATATATGGAGGAAGAGGGGGGTGGGATTTCATGGCCCTTGGAGGAGGGGTCCGAAACCAACCCTAACTCTTGTTTCCCCAGACATACGGACTCTAAAAATAGCCTATACTTAAGTATTTAGAAAATACATGGCCGGATGTCCGGGGCCAGGGCCGGATGTCCGGGTCCTGGGAGTTGTCTCCGTCTTCTTCCATCGCCGCTTCCAGGATTCCCTCGCGGATGGTGTAGTTGTTCCTTGGCGCTTGCACTCCTCCTCGTCATCCTTGAAGCTCTGACTATTTCTACGCATGCACACGGGAGAAGTGTCAAGTAGTATACCATCCTCGAAGGGGTCAAGTGAGCACGTGTAAAGGAGATGATTCACCTTTGTGTATGTGAAGTAGATGTCGCACGTGTCACTCGCCGAACAGACTCTTGACATGGTGATGTCCATAGGATGCTCCGCATCATCTCCCCTCCCTTGGAAAAGATCCGACCTCGGATCGAAAACCAAATCACCATGGGAAAGAGATGGCTTCTCCGTGTAGAAGTGGACGTTCACCAGGTACTTGCCATCTTGAAGATCGAAATGTGCACTCTCCAATGTCGCACCGTCTCGTGATTCCCTTAAAAGGAGTAAGGACAACAAACACTTGGAAAAATAAATGTGGTTAGCGTTAGTGCAAAACTAAGCATTCAAGAGGTGAGTCACCAAACAAGTGTCGTCGTCATGTAAAGCATATGGTGTGACAAAGGATTGTGACATGGCATGTAAGCATATCAATCGAGCACAAGCAAAGATATCATGGGGACAAGCATGCAATTGTGAGGTAGAGATGCAAATATGTGTAACAAGAGAATAAGCGTCTACCTCAAAGTAATAGCAAGCATGGGCAAAGCGCTCAACGAAAGGTCTATGGTAGGCATAAGAAGCATTCACAACACCAAATAAGATGAGATGTCTAAACACATGGGTCAAGTGCAAGACAATCCAAGCATAACATGCATAGGGTGTAGTGAATATCGTGTGGCACTCAACACAATGGAAAGAGCAATTGTTCATCATGCGTGAGGCAATCAAGACAAGCATGTAGCAATCAATGGGACATGGCATATGTGAAGTGATGACATTGTTACAACCAAACATGTGATAGGACCATGTAATCCAAGAATTGGATGCAACACACAAGGCATATATATCATGATGCATGGAATGGTGAAAGTGACAAGTCGAAGCAAGATCTCTAACATGTGTGCAATCAAGTGGTCCAAGATGAACAATAAGTCTCATGGTGCAGGCAAAACAAGTAGTATGATCCACAATATCCATGCTCAAGAAAGATGTCACCTTGAAGGCATGTCCTTGTGCGTCCTTCGCAATGCCAAAGTGGTAGGAAAGGTGGTGTAGAAGCGAGTCGTGGTCGAATGTATGAGGCTCGCTCTCAAGAGCTCGAATGGTCAACTCACGTGAAGTGGAAGTCGACACAAAGTCCAAGTATCCTACACATGCACAAAAGAAAGCAAAGAATGTATGCGCATGGTATATAAACACATCATCCATCATGATTGTTCTCTTCTATTGCACATAACCATTAGAAGCACAAGTGCATGAATAATATGATGCAATAATGGCTATATTCATGGAACGAGGTATATGGTGCAAAGAAGGAAGGCAAACATGCTTCATAAGAAATATGTCAAAATCTCCAAATATATGTGAAAATGCTATGGGGCAATCTCATGAGCAAGAGTAATCATTGTTGCACTCAATACATGGCAAATCGTCTAACATGAGAGTGGCAACACATGGGGATATACGACAAGATGCAATAACAATCATGTGCAAATCATGTAAATGGTTTTCATCAACCACATGAAGTGAGCAAGTATAAAAAAATTGTGATGCAACATAAGCAATCATAGTAATCAAGAAACTAGTGGAGCGAATATGCAACACACTAGAGGAAATCATGGCAATCATGTCATGTGAGCAAATAATAGGCAAAGGCAAAGGCAATGCACATGACATATCGCAAGCACGAGCACAAAGCAAGATCATAATATCATCATAGGAATGGGTCATAGATGGAACATGGCAATAACAAGTAATATCTCCACCAAGCTTGCAAATACACATATAAGTATGAGAATCATTCACAATGTGTAATGCAAAGCATGGGTCAAAAATGCATGTCGAATGAACATATCATGCAAAGTGAACATGGCAAGATGGGCATATAATATGTAATCGACAATAACCCATAACCATGTGAGGGCCAAGTAGAATGAATGCGCGAAGTCTTTGCACGAAGAGAGCGGTGGGAAAGACAATCCATGGGATCCCAAGTCATCGTTGCTCTCTAGAGCTCGTTTTGTCAACTCGTGAGATTGTGAGGTTGACAAGTATTCATGGGTACCTACATAAAAGGAACACAAGCCAAAGAAATTGTGTGTGTGGTAAATGTACATATCATCGATCATGATGTGTACGTGCACCTGTGAGTTAGCTCAAGGTAAGCATTGCTCAAAGAAATTTGATGCATGGTATAAGAACATGTCATCCATCATGAAAGAATAGTTGTTATGTATAACACGACGGGGACACAAATTGAGCATACAAGTATAGCAAGTATGTGGCACAACAATAGCATTTTTATTCATGGGGAGCATATTGTGCACACAAGTATTGGGATCATGCAATGAATGGGACGAATCAAAATCTCCTAACATGTATGAGGAAACTATGGGGGTCTGCTCGTGAGCAATGTTGGAAACATCATATGGAGAAAATGGACAACATCCAAAACAATGCATATCCGATGCTAGGTGGTCATGGCATGGCATATGAGATGAATGATGCGAAGGGAGCATATCAATATCATCACAAGAAAAACAAATGTCGATAACCATGGGCTTGTCATCTATGCCATATGTGCAAATTGGGTTTATTTTAATAGAATATGCATAGTCACTATGAAGAGATTGCAAATATGAAATATGATTGATCTCATGCATAGCATATGACAAGTCAAGTGGGTTGTCAAACATGATGTGACCTAAAGAATTGTCACAAAAAATCCTATGTAACATGGCATCACAACTAATAGAATCCACATGGGGATCATCATACTCATCATAAATGGGTAAATCATCGCATGGGGAAGTCACACTAGCATGAAGCATGGAAATAGGTTGATCAACATCATGCAAGCAATCAATGTCAAGAATGTCCACTAGTGGGACTAGAGCATCACCTTCACCTATGTTACCTTGTTCATTCCACTCTAGTGGTGTAGGTGAGGAGGGTAAGACCAAATGGTGGTCAAGATTATCATCTTGATGGAACCATGTGGGGGGTGCATCATATTCCACCATGGCCATCATCTTGTCCAAAGGTAGGGCGAAGTTGTCGAGAATCGGCGCGTTATCATATGGGACCTAGCACCAAATAAGAAGACACAATAGAGGTAGAGGTCAAGTCGTTAGTGTGGAAAGTGGCCTCACATGACCTATCAACTATCTCACTCTCTCTATGTGGTGGTTCACTCACTCCCTTAAGGAAGGTGCACTCAATGTCACATATGGTGGAGTCACTCATCTCACTCAAGTGGTGGGGGTGGTGGCTCTCCTCACATGGGGATTGTGGCAACACATCATATAAAGGGCTAGTGGTGAAGTCACTCTCACTCTCAATATGGTGGAAAAAGTCACTCAAGTCATCGTATGTCACCCTGGTTGAAGGGAAAATCCCATGCTCAACCATCTCATCGCCGTCGCCGTGGATGAAAGCCGAAGATGGCACATCATCACTCTCGCCTCCTAAGATGCAAGCATCATCCTTGATCGTCACCATGTCGCTCGCCTCCAAAGCTTAGTCCTTAATGGTCTCCGTAGTCGTAGTTGTCGCCGCACCATCTTGAAAAAGAGTCGAAGTAGACTCGGCATCATCAATGCCACAAAGAGGGATGGCGGTGAAGTAGAACTTGGGAGCGTCGTCTTGGAGCTCGTCGGGCTTGGACATCATGGTGGTACTAGCCTCACGATCGTTCTCATGGAGCTTGGTCGCCGTGAAGTGAGCTTGGGGTGGAGAAGCTTTGGACTTCATGAGTTCTTGTTCCGCCTTGAGAGCACCAATGTAGTTGTCGTCGAGGGACTTGTAGTTCTCGAGGAAGATCGTCTTGGAGATGTCGTTGTGCAATCCCATCATGAAGTGGAACTTCATCGAAATGGGGTCGTCCACGCCGGCTCGCTGTAAGGCAATCTTCATCTCCTTGAAGTACTCGTCCATGGACTTGGATCCTTGGATGGTGTTCTCCAATTGGCGTTGAAGTTGTTTCGTGTAGGTTGGAGGCACAAACTCTTGCCGCAAAGATCTCTTCATCTTGGGCCAACTCATGTTGTAGCTTTTCGAAGGTGTGTGAAGCCACCATGTGAACACGTAGCCGTGGAAGTTTCTTGTGGCGCACTTCACTTGATCTTCGAGAGGAACTTGATGTAGCTTGAGGTAGTCGTCCATCAAACGTTCCCACTCGAGATACTCCTAGGGTTCTAGAGTTCCATAGAAAGGAATCTCATGGTCGATGTTGCGGTCGTAGTAGCTCGTGGAAGTCGCGGACTTGAGCTTGGGGAGCTTCTCTTGAGCGTAGTCTTTAGGTTCTTGTTGTTGAAGATGCCGTATATCCGAAGATGAAGATGCCTTTAAGTCACTTGGCAAAGATGCCAAGGGAGATGGTGAAGTCGTTGAGCGGTTGTTGGTGTTGAGCTCTTGACCTTCACATTTTTGGTGGTGATGGTGTCGATGCCGACGTGACCTTGCCGGAGATGGTAGCTTGGAAGCATGTGTACTTGAGCGTCTTCCCGAAGATGAGGAAGATCGCTTGTAGGAATTGATGAGGGCTTTGATCTCCTCCATTTGAGCTTGCATCTTGGCGTCGGTAGAGTTACTCGTTGCATCAAACTCATCGTCGTTGTTGTAGACCGAAGGTGAAATGCCTTGCCTATCCATCACAAGACTCGAGTAGAGGTGAGTAGGAAATGAGATAAACAATACCAAGTTACCTTTTCCCAAAGTTGAGGATGTATCCCGTCACTCAATGTGAGATGAAAGAATAGTGGAATTGGTACCGGACTTGTTCACTCACACCTACAAACTTAAGCTTATGGAGTAGCTCGGTGAGGATAGTGGCACAAAAATTTAATGCAAAATGTTAGCAAGAGTCAATAATGTTGAAAGAGATTCACAAATTTGCAAGTGGAACAAGTGGACCAATAGCAATGAATGGCACATGGAAACGCACACAGATAGATAAATGGGGTTGTGCAACCAAGGAATGAGCTCAAAATGTGGGATCCATGGAAAATGCTCTTGTTGCACAACTCTAGAGAGACGCTAACACGATTGCTCAATAGGCGGATACGACACTTGTGCACAACCTATAGAAGACAAAAATGCAACGACTTCTATCCCAATTATGCTATGTATATATGGTTCCCGATGTTCCTCGCAAGATGATCCAAGATGATCTTATACGCAATGTGGTATGATGCTATGGCTATTGCTTACAGGCTCTTTTCTCTTTCTCTTTTGCTTAAAAGCTTTATTATTATTTTTCTCTCTTTTTTGGATATGGCCACAATGCGAAATGCACAAACCAAGCTAGCAATTGTGTATATGCGGAAACAATCTTGTGACACAAGAGATGATATGATACCAATATGATATGGTATGTATGCAATGAGAGGTGTAGATCACTAATGTGCACAAGTAACATTGCCGGCAATACTCAAATGGCTAGTCTCGATAGGCAAGTAACGCAAAATGGGCTAGGGGTTAACAATGCAATTGCAAGGGAATATACATTGGAGGGATACCACGATACCAAGATGATATGGAGGTTACCGTCAAGGGTTTGTTGTTTGTAAGCCACGGACGAATGATGGTCAAGTGGTCAATGTCGATGAAGAACTCGAGGTGATGATGAGTGGCGGTGATCTTGATGGAGATACCAAGATGATGGTGACTCATCCCTAAGTAGCCGAAACACCTTAGGAAACGGAAAAACCGCGAACTCAAAATCTCAAATGTCAAATGGTGGTATCGGGATGTTGTGGTGGTTTTGTGGAAGCTCAATGGACTTGCGGAATGGCAATGATGGGTTGTGGAGTATGCAATGCGGAAATGGAGGGTAAGGTTGGCTATACACGGTGTCGGAGTTGGAAGCATGGTCCCTAAGTAGCCTAAACACCTTAGGAGACACAACTCACAACAAAAACAAAATTGGGTTAAGTTGGGGTGGTGGAAGTGTATGGTGGGCAAGCCTATGTGGGAGTTATGGTGGTGGTGGTGGTTGATGAAGAAGCAATCGTCCATAAGTAGCCTAAACACCTTAGGATACTCGAATCACTACTCAAGCAACAACAAATGCTATAAGGAACAAAATTGGTTAGGTTGCGGAAGTCGGTGGTGGTTATGCGAAGGTTGTGGTGGAAGCCCTAGGCAAAGATGCCAAAGTTCCAAACATTTTATGGAGTCAAATGGTGATGGTAGTATTTTTGTTGGAAGGGGGATGTCAAGAGCTTTTCAATGAGCTAAAGAACATCAAAAATGGACTCCGGATGAATTATTTATGGACAAAACGGTGAAACGGGGATGGCTGAAATGTCAGGGCCGGACATCCGGGCTCGGGGCCAGAAATCCGGGACCTGATGTCTAGAACCGCGCGCGAATTGCGCTCCAGGAGCTGGATGTCCGGCTTGGGGCCCGGATGTCCGGCCAAGTGGCCCGGATGTCCGGCCTGAGGCCCGGATGTCCGGCCTGAGGCCCGGATGTCCGGCCAGACGATTCCAGATCGGGATTTGGACTTCAAAACTCGATTTGGGGCAAAAATTGATGAATTTGGGGGCAAAATTTGACGGATTTTGTGGATGGAAGGTGGAGAAAAGTGGGGAGAAACTAGATCTACTCAAGACAAAACGAATCCATGGATCAAAATCAACAAAATATCATCACACCAACAAATCACAAAAAAATTTGGGGGCTATTTTTGTGGGGAATTTGCGAATTTAGGACGAAATCAACAAAATTAGGCTAGAAAACAACGAGGTGAGGCTCCGAAATCGTGTTCAATGTGGCTCTAGATACCAAGATGATGTAGGGTTGAACCCTAGATGGCCGATCTTTCATGAAAGGATCGGATCCCAACTAAGAACACGAAGAACATGGGGAAGAACGGAGAGAAATCACAAGGGGAAACACTCAAGAACAAGTCCAATCACACATCCACTAGACAATCAAACACACAAGATCCACAAGGTACATGAACAACAAAGGTAAATATACAAGGTAAGGTTCATCTCCATGAGGAGGTCTTGATGGTAGAGTTCATCCCAAATCCAAAGGAGACGGGGGCTTGAATCCTAGAAGGATCTTCCCACAAGGGGGTCTTGAATCCAAGGTGGATCTTCTCTGAAGAGGGGTCGCGGTCTCTCTCGTGGAATAGATCCGTAATGGATGAGCAAAGCTCTATTTCTAAATGAGCTACTACTTTTCTAATCCTAAAACGTAGGTGGAGGGGAAGTATATATAATCTAAGGGGCGAAGGGGTACATGGACCTTGGCCCAGAAGTATTGCACGCAGGCAGGGAGGGCCGGATGTCCGGGCATCGAGCCGGATGTCCGGGGCTTCACGGGGAGCTGGATGTCTGGGCTGGCAGGCCGGATGTCCGGGGCGACGGAGCTGGTCACGGTGCTCTCTGGAATGGCTTGTCCGAATTTCCGGGGGCGAGGCCGGATGTCTGGGTGTTGACGAGGTGCCAGATGTCCAGGGCTGACGCTGGATGTCCGGGGCCTATAGCACTTCGGCTGCAGGGCTGCTGCTGTTGTTGACATCTTCAGGGGCCGAATGTCCGGGCTAGGGCCGGATGTCCGGGTCCTGGGAGTTGTCTCCGTCTTCTTTCGTCATCGCTTCCAGGCTTCCCTCGCGGATGGTGTAGTTGTTCCTTGGCGCTTGCACTCCTCCTCGTCATCCGTGAAGCTCCGACAATACCTATGCCTGCACGCGGGAGAAGTGTCAAGTAGTATACCATCCTCGAAGGGGTCAAGTGAGCACGTGTAAAGGAGATGATTCACCTTTGTGTATGTGAAGTAGATGTCGCGCGTATCACTCGCCGAACAGACTCTTGACATGGTGATGTCCATAGGATGCTCCACATCAGAAAGTGTGTCCGGGCAAAGGGGAACGAGCATGTTGAGTTATGTGGTGCACCCATGCAGGTAAGTTTATCTATTCGAATAGCCGTGTCCCTCGGTAAAAGGACGACCCGGAGTTGTACCTTGACCTTATGACAACTAGAATCGGATACTTAATAAAACACACGCTCTCAAGTGCCAGATACAACCCGGTGATCGCTCTCTACAGGGCGACGAGGAGAGGATCGCCGGGTAGGATTATGCTATACGATGATACTTGGTGAACTTACCATCTACGCTCTCCTACATGCTGCAAGATGGAGGCTGCCAGAAGCGTAGTCTTCGATAGGACTAGCTACCCCCCTCTTATTCTGACATTCTATAGTTCAGTCCATAGATACTACCCATTTCATTGATACCAATGCATATTTAGTGTAGATCCTTGCTTGCGAGTACTTTGGATGAGTACTCAGAGTTGCTTTGCTCCCCCTTTTTCCCCTTTTCTATTCCTGGTTGTTGCAACCAGATTCTGGAGTCTAGGAGCCAGAGGATCCCAAGGATGGTTCTATGTGGAGTTCGATTTCGAGGAGTAGTTAGGAGGTCCCAGGAAGGAGGCCTTGCCTTTTCGATCATTGCTACTTTTGTGCTAGCCTTCTTAAGGCATACTTGTTTATCTTATGTCTGTACTCAGATATTGTTGCTTCCGCTGACTCATGTGTTTTCGAGCTGATGCATTCGAGCCCTCGAGGCCTCTGGCTTGTAATATAAAGCTTGTATTATTTTAATTTGTGTCTAGAGTTATGTTGTGATATCTTCTCGTGTGTCCTTGATCTTAATCGTACACATTTGTGTGTAAGATTAGTGTACGGTCAAATCAGGGGCGTCACAGAGGTGTCGGACGTCCGGTCCTGGTCGAACATCCGGCCGGTGTAGCTTTCTTTGGTCTAATTTCCTTGGGCTTGACGCTTGGTGTCCTCGCCGTCTTGTCCTATGGATGTAGCTGCTCCATGTGATGAGGCACGAACTAGCGAGATGCTAATTCGCGCGTGTAGATGGCCTGATATTTTATGGCGATGCTTGATCAACAGTTTGTCCCCTTGTTCCTCCTTGCAACCTTCAAGATAATTTTCACCTGTGTATGAAAATACACAAACGAAAATAATGACCCCCTCGGATCAGCACGTAGGCATTGATGTGATGATCAACCCTCTATCGCTAGTAAATTTCCATGATGCGAAAGTCACAGATAATACACAAGATATGGCCGCCCGTAACTCGGACGTTTTTCTGTATATCTCATACTCGAAAATAAAGCTCAAAACTAATCTCTACATCGGCCGTGGCCGAGCCCTTTTTATAGGCGATGCAAACTTGTGAAACAGACTCTTCTATAACCAACTAACTAAGGGTTGAACTAATTAATTATCTAGCGACATTGATTACCTTGCAACTAACCTTGACTCAAAACATGTACGTAACTAGTAGTACAGCTTGACCCTCACGGCTGCCACGTTCAAGGAAAACTACAAGTCTATGAAATTCACGAGACCTATCTCTACAGATAAATATACTTGATTAAATAAAACATGGAAACATATCCTTTGCAGATCCCATCAAATATATTGGCTTGCATGGAGTTTAAAAAGGAAGCTGCCGATCTTGATCTTCTCTGGAGGTGTACGAAACATAGGAATTACATCTTTTGGCTTCCATACCTCATTTGAATCCGATCTGAACCTTTTGTTTTATATTCTTCTTGATACATGCACGGTATGACAAGAATCAACATGTGCTAATTCCTTCTCAAATACATGAGCAATTTTTGGTCCACAAAACTGACGCACACGACCATCGTTTCCTCGACAAAATTTGGTCGCATGCTTGACATTATTTTCTGCAACTTTTTCATGACTTGACTCATTAAATGGCTCAGATTTAGTAGGATTATCCATCAACGGTGTCATGCCCGCATCATCCTCCCTTCCTTGAAGAGAAACCGTCCTCAGTTTCAAGTCTATTTTTTGTACAATCTTCCTCCCCGGAACTTGCATCTCTATGACGATTGCACTATCTGCCATTGGTTTCAACACATGCTTCCTTCCATCATGCATAAACGTGTATGTGTTGGATCTCCCATCATGGACTGCATCATGATCAAACTGCCATGGTCTTCCCAACAATAGTTGACACGTATTCATCGGCACAAGATCACAGTCCACCTTATCAATATAATCTCCAACTGCAAACTTCACACGTACCTTACGTGTGATCTTTAATTTTCCGGAGTTGTATATCCACTCCACGTGGTGCGGTTGTGGGTGTCGCCACATGGACAAACCCAATGCCTGCACAAGATCTTTACTAATGACATTTTTAAAGCTACCACCATCAATTATCAACTTGCAAGCACGATTGTTGATCTTACACTCTGTTTCAAAAACACTCCATCGCTGCCCTTTAGGATCACCATCCTCCTGCACCTTCTTCACTAAGAGATTTAGACCCTTCATCGGTGCATCAACTTCTTCTTTTGTTTCTTCTACCTCTTCTCTTCTTTTTCGCAAACGATCTTTCCAATCAGCAGCGAACACATCCATTGGCATGGGAATGAAACAAATTTGTGTGCCCTTTAGAGATAAAGAATAACTATTTTTCTTGACATCCTGAACAGCCCCAACACGCTTGCACCATGGGTCCCCAAGTAGCAGATGGCACGACACCATGGACACAGGACAAACATGAAAAAATTCCGCACAACAATATTTTCCCAGATCAAAAATTAGCAAAATCTGATGCGTAATTTTGATTTCACCTTTGAACCACTTCAGCGTGTACGGTCTTTCAAGAGGCGCCATCTTCAGCCCCAATTTTTTCACCACCTCGATGCTCACCATATTGACTGTGGTACTCTCATCGATTGTCAAATTGACACGTCGTTCGTTCACGACGCAACGAGTGTGAAAAAGAGTGACCTCGCCAATGCCTTCCTCCTCCATCAATATGTTCCTGCTCAACATGTTGATGCTTGACTCCGCAGACGATATTACAAACTGAGTTGCTGTGACTAAGCTTTGCTTTGAATACCACTTGATGAGGCACGAACTAGCGAGATGCTAATTCGTGCGTGTAGATGGCCCGATCTTTCACGATGATGCTTGATCAACAGTTTTTCCCCTTATTCCTCCTTGCAACCTTCAAGATAATTTTCACCTGTGTATGAAAATACACAAACAAAAATAATGACCCCCTCGGATCAGCACATAGGCATCGATGTGATGGTCAACCCTCCATCGCTAGTAAATTTCCATGATGCGAAAGTCACAGATAATACACAAGATATGGCCGCCCGTAACTCGGACGTTTTTCTGTATATCTCATACTCGAAAATAAAACTCAAAACTGATCTCTACATCGGTCGTGGCCGAGCCCTTTTTATAAGCGATGCAAACTTGTGAAACGGACTCTTCTATAACCAACTAACTAAGGGTTTAACTAATTAATTATCCAGCCACATTGATTACCTTGCAACTAACCTTGACTCGAAACGTGTACATAACTAGTAGTACAACTTGACCCTCACATCTGCCACGTACAAGGAAAACTACAAGTCTATGAAAATTCACGTGACCTACCTCTACAGATAAATATACTTGATTAAATAAAACATGGAAACATATCCTCAGCAGATCCCATCAAATATATTGGCTTGCATGGAGTTTAAAAAGGAAGCTGCCGATCTTGATCTTCTCTAGAGGTGTACGAAACGTAGGAATTAGATCTTCTGGCTTCGGTACCTCATTAGCATCCGATCTGAACCTTTTGCTATATATTCTTCTTGATACATGCATGGTATGACAAGACTCAACATGTGCTAATTCCTTCTCAAATACATGAACAATTTTTGGTCCACAAAACTGACTCACACGAGCATCGTTTCCTTGACAAAATTTGGTCGCATGCTTGACATTATTTTCCACAACTTTTTCATGACTTGACTCATTAAATGGCTCGGATTTAGTAGGATTATCCATCAATGGTGTCATGCCTGCATCACCATGGCTCTCCTCCAAGTACCCGATCACACATAGTGTTTCCGCTTGAGGTAGCAGCCATGTCTCATGCATAGAAATTGGTAGTTCGGAAAGGAGCGAGTTCACCTTATCTTCGATAGCCTTTGCTCGTGCTCTTGTCATTGGTCCAAGTGTTATCATGGGTGACATAGATAGGTCCATGGGGATGACCTTGGGATGCTCCATGTTAGAAGGTAAAGCCGAATGCCCATATTGTGCCCTCCTCGATGCGTAATGCATGCACGACTCTAGGCCAACCCCTTGTGATGGTTGCCCGTCCATCCTTCACTGTCTTTATTAGGACTTCTCGATGCTCATTGTAGTCTGGATGAAATACTTTAACCTTCATTGCATGTCCATGAATCATGTACTTTGCGAGGTAATCTTGAGTGAACTGCCTCGGGAACCACTGCAAACAAAAAAGATTCACACATTGTTGTCTAACAACTCACTATGGGCAGTAAAAAGAGAAGGCTGTAGAGTTTGTAGTTACCATCATACAGCTCACTGTTGTGTTGGATAGAGCATAAACAAATAATTTGCTTGCCCCTGTTCATATCTTTTTGCTAATAATCCTTATCAGTTTCCTCACTTGATGCTTGTTCATGAATATCCCATTGCCCCATACGCAAAAAGGGTCGATGCGTGGATCCTTGCCAAGGGCATATGTACCTACAAGCAACAAGTCAATATTAGATGCTAACAAGTGTCCATGCCTGGATCTATATGCACTACATTATGGAACGACGGGGGGAGTACAAGCCGAGGGATGAAACTAACCTCGGCAGAAAATGGTGGCCACTCCTATTGTTGTCCTGCATAAGTAGAGGAAAGGCATGATAAGTACAACAACCTTAACATCACAAATATAGCAAAGGTAAACAACATCATCTCCAAATGATAGCTTGAATGTGTTGGTTTCAGCATGCTGTTAAAGAAGATATAAAATGGAAGACAATGTTACCTACAAGAGGCTTAACAACCATCGAATATTGCAATTCAAATTGGTATTGTTGAAAATGAATAGAACGTAGGTAATGCTTAAACATCACACTGGATAAATGTGTAAAACTGAAATAAAGGTCATGTGTTAACTACACTAGGCATAACTAGAATGAAATATAACCGTTCAAACTGGTATTGATGCAATCGAGCGGCATAGTTCCGACTTGCACATAATGAACATCACATTGTGAATGACTGAAATACACCAGGCATAAATGATCAGTATAAAAACCGAATATAGCCATCGAAACTGGACAAAGTTCCACTGCAACCAACCTAACAAGCAAATACAGATAAACATGGCATATGCTTGAAAACTGGACAAATGCTCAATGCAACCAACCTAACAAGCAAATACAGATAAACAAGGAATCTGCTTGAAACCTGGACAAATGCTCACTGCAACCAACCTAACAATCAAATACAGATAAACAAGGCATCTGCTTGATAACTAGACAAATGCTCACTGCAACCAACCTAAGAACCAAATACAGATAAACAAGGCATCTGCTAGATAACTGAAAAAATGCTCACCGCAACCAACCTAACAACCAAATACAGATAAAGAAGGCATCTACTCACTATAAACAACCAAATTTAGCCATTCGTTAAACTGAAATGGACAATTCATACTTAAACATCACATAGCCCTATTGAACAATACATTTTTGCATAACTAAAATAATTAAACACGACACAGTTAAAACACCGCGTGGCAAATGCTACTACAACAAAGGGTACGGGTTGGCAAGCTAGAAAAGGTAAGATTTGCTGATAGGATGATGCCTCACATATCATGGACGAGATCTTTCCAGTTGGATGAGAACAGACCCATGGTGTGCTCTCTGATGTCACAGATGGGCTATTTCACCTTAGAAGAACCTTTGTGGGTTCCCTCCTCGAGGTCGTGGTCGATGAGATCTGATTTGGCAATTGAGGATCCCAAGCCACCGCCGTAGAACGTGTCCCTCAGAAATGACAAAATGGGCTTGATGGCATACAAGGATCGCAAATCCTTGACTGCATGGCGGAGGAGATTAGTGGCAGGGCCGTCGAAGAGATCGACGATGATTGAACCGGTGATGAGGACATCAATACCATTGTTACACCCACAACCTGTGGTGATATACATATTGGACCAATTACTAGAGCTCGTGCATGCCAATTGAATTATCAGGTACTTTCATTTCTTGGTAACGATTCTAATGTTCATGAGAATATGATGCTTCCTAAATTGGATACATTTGTTTTGCTTACAAATGAAGGACCTAGCTTGGACAAGAAAGATGAACCTTGGAGCAATTTCAAGCATGGAGATGATGGCAAGCGCAAGGGGAACAAGAACAGAGTTACAAGGGATGATTCCAGGGCTTTGAAGCCACCATAATGAGTGCATGAAGCCTTGGACGAAATATACAAGATGCCACTTTATAAATTTTGTCTTGATAGAGGCGAAGGTGTCCCGATGTTTCGATGAGATGGTGGCTATCGTTTTCTGTGGGAGTCGACCTTGACGATCCGACTACAAACGTGCGAGACGTCGTGCCTTAGCAATCGCTAAACCAACTTCCGAGGGGTTATTGACCATGATGGAGCATGATCAACCTGACCACGAGGGTCTATTTCCTGCGAGCAAACGAATAACAAGAAAGAAACTGAGATTGCAATCTGGATATTGCGAATATAAGATGAAAGCTTTATTCATCAAGGTGGGGTTCTGTGACGTCTTGGTCTGGTCCTTGAACACAAATGAAGTATGCGAAGTTGCAGCTATGACAAACTTTTAATCTAAACAAAACCCAAAGTCTAAATGACGCCCTGAGGGCGGTATATATGGAGGAAAGAGGGGAAAATTTCGTGGCCCTTGGAGGAGGGGTCTGAAACCAACCCTAACTCTTGTTTCCCCACACATAAGGACTCTAAAACAGCCTATGCTTAAGTATTTCGAAATTACATGGGCCTGGCCCAATAATAAGGTGACGTAGTACCTAGAATAGCCTGTGGACGAAATTTATGAAGTGGCATCTTGTATATTTCATCCAAGGCTTCATGCACTCCTTATGGTGGCTTCAAAGTCCTCAAATCATCACTTGCAACCCCGTTCTTGTTCCCCTTGTGCATGCCATCATCTCCATGCTTGGTCTTGCTCCAGTGTTCATCCCTCTTATCCATGCCAGGCCCTTCATTTGTAAGCAAAACAAATGTATCCAATTTAGGCAACATCATATTCTCATGAACATTAGAATCATTACCAAGAAACGAAAGTACCTGATAATTTAATTGGCGTGCGCGAGCTCTAGCAATTGGTCCAGTATATGTAGCAGTAGGGGTTGTGGGTGTGACAATGGTATTGATGTCCTAATCATCCTCCCCTTCTTGAAATGAAGTCGTCCTTGACGTAAGCTCATCTTCCTCACCGAAATAAGGCTTCAAATCTGCAATGTTAAAAGTGGGACTAACCCCAAAATGTACAGGCTGCTCAAATTTATATGCATTATCATTATCATTTATTTTATCTAACACCTTAAAAGGACCATCAGCACGTGGCATTAGCTTTGATTTGCGCAAATTAGGAAATCTATCCTTACGCAACTGTAACCAAACAAGATCTCTAGGTGCAAACACAACATGTTTTCTACCCTTATCTCCAGCAAGCTTATATTTAGTATTCATACGCTCAATGTTTTACTTAGTTAACTCATGCATTTTAAAAATCAATTCAGCACATTCTTTAGCATCACAATTAACCTTCTCCAAAGATGGAAGAGGCAACAAATCAATAGGTGCACGAGGTAGGAAACTATACACAATTTCAAAAGGGCACATCTTAGTAGTAGAATGCAATGAACGATTATAAGCAAAGTCAATATGAGGCAAGCATTCTTCCCACATTTTCTATTATTCTTCAAAACAGCCCTAAGCATAGTAGACAATGTTCTATTGACTACTTTAGTTTGTCCATCAGTTTGGGCGTGACAAGTAGTACTAAAAAGCAGTTTAGTCCCCAACTTAGCCCATAAACATCTCCAAAAGTGGCTAAGAAATTTAGTATCACGATCTGAAACAATAGTATTTGGCACAGCATGCAAGCGAATAATTTCATGAAAGAACAAATCAGCAACATTAACAACATCATCGCTTTTATGACATGGTATAAAGTGTGCCATTTTCGAGAACCTATCCATGACAACAAATATGCTATCCCTCCCCTTCTTTGTTCGAGGTAAACCTAAAGCAATGTCCATAGATATATCCTCCCAAGGAACACTAGGTACAGGAAAAGGCATATATAAACCATGATGTAAGTGCATCTAGTTCCCCTTAGTGATTTTGGTGTATTGAAGACATATGGGTTAAGGGACTGATGTGTTTGTGAGTGTACGCATGTCTATAAGTCTATGAGGAGTTTGATATTTACAGAGAAAGTTGACCCCTAAAAATGAAGTTCTTCGACTAAAGACTTTGGATTTATGAAGACTTTCCGAAGACTTTGAAAGTGAAGAAATTGGTGTAATCCTGGAGACTTGGTATTCATTCGAGGAACATGAAGCATGAAGACTTTTGTTTTCGTAGTTTCATTTTCTATTTCTTGAGTCATAGGAAACACCGTACTATTAAGGGGGGTCGAGGAAATACTAAGGAAAAATTTCCAAGTGATGCTCAACACAAATCCTACACCTACCAATCCCTTCGAGTGAAGCCATTGGAAATCTCATACAACTCAGTCAATTTCTTCAGTGACAGAGACGAAGTTCTTCTGGTCTCTGAGGAATTTGTTCTGGCTGAGGAGTTAGGAATTCGCTAGTGCGGATTGCCTACACAGTGAGGAACATGATAGCACTAAGGAATTTGGTACTCAAAATTCCGCCCGTTGATGTGCTATGTGCCAGCTGTCCCAAAATATCTACCCACCTAACGGTCATATCATTGAAGCACATTTATCTCTTATCATGTCAGGCTGCTCCCTAGGCTATTAATAACCACCCCCTACAACCACTAGCTGGTTGGCTGCTCTGAGAGAAACTGACACTTGTCATTTGAGAGCATCCCATCCTCCGAGGACTCTGAGTGAAAATCATCAAGTGAGGAAAACCCAAACCCAAACACCTACAAACCCCAAGTGATTGAGCATCACTGAAGAGATTGATCCTACGTGGATCCGACGCTTGTCACCTTTGAAGACTGTGCATCTTCCAGACGGTTAGGCATCATGGTCTAGAGCATCCAAGAGGAAATTGTGGATCGCCGAGTGACCGAGTCTGTGAAGGTTTGGAAGTCACCTGAAGACTTACCACGAGTGATTGGGCGAGGTTTGTGTGACCTTAGCTCAAGGGGAATACAGTGAGGACTAAGTTTCCTGAGCTACGTGTTCAATACTGGGTGTCCGGGACTGTATGTCCTCAAGTTTAAATACCTAGCCGCCCTAACCAGACGTACAACTGCCATAGCAGTTGGAACTGGTCTACCAAATCATTGTGTTCACCGAGCTAACTGGTTCCATTTCCTCAACCCTTTCATTTCCTCATTTCTGTGTTGTGTGCTTGTTCATATCTGTTTGAAGACTTTGACTGAAGACTTTCTCTATTTCCTCAGCTCAATCTCTTCAGTCTATTTGTCTTCATTCCGTTTATCTTGTGATTACGCTTTCTGTACTCTGTTCTTGTTTTCATTTCATCATGAAGAGCATGCTCATGCTCTGTTATGTTTACCTCTGAGTACTTATTCCGCTGCAAGTAGTTCTTCACTCAAGAATTTCCTCACCCACAAATTCCTCGGTGAAGAATTCATCAAAATCAACTATTCACCCCCTCTAGTCGATATAACACACTTTCAATTGGTATCAGAGCAATACTCCCTTGTTCTGTGTGATTTTGGTTTAACTGCCTGGAGTTTTAGTTATGTCGACTGCAGGTATGATCAAGGTTTCTGCTGGGTGTCCTACCTTCGATGGGACGGACTACCCGTACTAGAAGAATAAGATGCGCATGCATCTTGAGGCAATTGACAATGATCTCTGGTACGTTGTGGAAAATGGCATTCCCTCTGTCACTCCTACCATCAACGCTGCTAATGTGAAGAGATTCAAGCAACTCGACTCTCAAGCGAAGAACATCATATGTGGCCATCTGAGCAAAGGGTAGTATGGCAGAGTGAGTGCTTTGGAGAAAACAAAGCTTATCTAGGACAGGCTGTCCAAGGTCAATGAGGGAATCTCAACACAGCATGACTCACGAGTTGACATTCTTCGCAATCTCTTCAACCGCTTCAAAGACTCGACAATGAAAATGTTCAGCAAACCTTCGATCGCCTCACTGACATCTCAAATGAGCTTCAAGCACTTGGTGCCACTGATATCACCAACCATGAGGTGGTTAAGAAATTGCTGAGATGGCTTGATTCCTCATTTCATACCTTGGCATTGATGATACAAGAATGTAAAGACTATAAGTCACTAGATCCTGTTGATATCCTCGAGAGACTAAACACTCATGAGTTCTAGCTTGCTGATAAGAGAGATCTCTATGGACCAAGATATGGTAGATCATGGGCTCTGAAGGCCAAGGCAGTGTCTAAATCTGAAGGTGAAGATTCTGGCAGCAGCCTTGGTGACCCTGAAGAACTGAGCCAGGAGCTAGCAATGCTCGTAAGGAAATTCCAAAAATTCTCAAGATGTGGTCGCTTTGGTAAATCCTCAAGAAGTGGTGATTTGAGATCAGATTCCTCATCCCATGATTACAAGAAGAGACTCTGTCACAAATGCAAGAAACCTGGACACTACATTCAAGATTGTCCTCAGTGGGAAAGGGAATCAAAGAAGAAGTACAAGGATTACAGTTCTGATGATTCAAAGAAGAAGAAGAAATCTTCAAAGTCCTCGTCATCAAAATCTTCAAGGTCCTCATCTCACAAGAAGAGGAGCTCCAAGAAGGCTCGGGCATTCATTGGCAACGAAATGGACTCTGAGGCTGAATCTAAGGAAAAATGAGGAAGAGGAGGAATCTGAGGAGTCAGACTCTGGTGTGGCGAGCCTAGCCCTCGCTACCGCGTTCGTCAGCAAGTCCATCTTCAACTCTGAAGAAAAGGACCTCCCAACACTACTGATGACGGTGATGAGGACTACGCTCTCACCTATTGCTTCATGGCAAAAGGCTCAAAGGTACACAAATATCCCTCCTCTGAATCTAGTGAGGATGAATCTGATGAAAACCTCAAACCCAGCTATTCCAAACTTGCTAAGATTGCTGTGAAACTGCAAAAGGCTCTGGAAAAGGTTCAAAACATGCTAGATAAAAGCGATGATATGTTGGGCGAGGAAATGGATCGCACTAAAATTTTGACTGAAAATCTTCAGAGACTTCAGTCCAAGTTTGACAATCTTCAAGGTCATCATAACACTCTCCTATCTGATCATGAGAAGCTTTCTTATGAATTTCTTCAAAGAAAGCAAGATCATGAGCAATTAAGAGTTAGTTATGAAGATCTTCAGAAGGAGCGTGATTCATTTCTTGCTCAACCGATCAACATTACTCAGGATGAATTTGTTCCTCCATGTTTAAAGTGCATAAAACGTGAAACTGCTAATTCTTCACCTGAATGCTCAAATACTTCCATTGCTGCAAATTCTTCAACTGCCTCTGCTATCACTAATTCCTCATCTGAGGGCAGTGCTAGTATCACTGATGATGCAGGGTTGAAGGAATTGTATATCATAGGCATGTACAAAAGCCTCAAAGGGCATCAGGCTCTTTGTGACATGCTTAAAAAGCAGATCCTCAACAGGAACCCTAGGAAAGAGGGTATTTCCTTTGAGAGGAAACTTAATGCTGATGGGACCTACTGGAAACCTGAGCAGTATCTCAAAACCTCATGGGTTGCTGCAAAGGGACCTTCAGTGGATCCATCTACTTTATCTGGCTTTACATGTGAATCTTCATATTCTTCTGATAAGTCAATTCACTCCAACTATAAACTGTTCAAAAATCAGAACGGCGAAGTATTTGCTAGATATGTTGGCACTAACTGCAGGAACGGCTCTCCTATGAAGAAAATCTGGGTTCCCAAAAGGTTCCTTGAAAATCTTCAGGTGAATGTCATCATGACACCACTTGTAAAGAATAGGAACCCTAGATCAAATTCTTCATATGGATCCAAGTCCTCATACGGACCAAACTCCTCACATGGATCAAATTCCTTAAAAGGATCAAAGTCCTCATATGAACATCATCGTGCTAACCCGTCTGTTTTGCAGGGAAGATCTAAGGATTATGGATATGTGCATTATTCTTCAGATCATTATGTTCAAAAGTCCTCAAAGAATTTCTCTGCTTACTCTTATGCTTACCCTAATCCCTCTTATGTGAAACGAAGTGGATTGGCACATATGCCACCTTTCTCTTATGGAGCTCGCAGAATGATGAACTCTTTGCCACCCCTTCAGATGTGGGTGGTGAAGAAAAATAATTAATCTCTTATGCAGGGTCAGGTCTCCAGACGAGCTTAATCGTCTGAAGAATTTGCTAGAGACCTGAATGTGCTTGAAAGGACGCAAGCTAATCATGAAGAAATGAATTTTCATTTCTCACGTCCTCATACTGCTTTATCTGTTCTATTGCTTGATGAAATTGATCTGATGAAATTGATACCATATTCTTCACTAATGAAGTATATGAGTTCGTAAGATGCACTAATTCATCTGCAAGATGATCAACCCAAAGCCACTGAGTGGGTCCTCGATAGTGGATGTACAAATCACATGACTGATGACTGGAGCTTATTGATGGACTCTGCTTTATCTCCATCACATCTGAAGGATATCACCTACGCTGACAAAGGCAAAAGCAAGGTATTGGGTCTAGGTAAGGTTGCAATCTCAAAGGATCGACACATGGACAAAGTCATGCTTGTCGAGTCCTTAGGGTTCAACCTCATGTCTGTCTCAATGCTTTGTGATCTTGATATGGTTGTTGTCTTTGGCAAGTATCGTTGTGTTGTGATCATGGAAGCTGACAATTCCAAAGTCTTCGAAGGCTTTAGGAGAGGAGATTTGTATATTGTTGATTTCTCTACAGGACCACAACCTGCTACATGTCTACTTGCAAAAGCTTCAGAAGGCTGGCTATGGCATCGACGACTTGGTCATGCTGGCATGAGGAATCTGCACACGCTCGCGGAGAAGAAGCATGTCATTGGCATTGAGAATGTCAAATTCCTCAAGGATCACTTATGCGGAGCCTGTGAAGCTGGAAAGATGACCAAGGCCAAGCATCCAGCGAAGACTATCATGACTACTACGTGATCATTTGAATTGCTTCACATGGATCTCTTTGGCCCTACTCACTATGCCACATTTACTAATGCTGCATCTTATATGGCTTTGTCATTGTTGATGATTATTCTCGATATACATGGGTGCATATCATCACTTACAAAACTGAAGTGCAGGAAGTCTTCAAACGATTTTCCTTGAGGGCTTCAACCAACTTTGGTGTGAAGATCAAGCACATCAGAAGTGATAATGGAACTGAGTTCAAGAACACTGGTCTTGACAACTATCTTGATGAACTTGGTATTACTCATGAGTTATCTGCTCCTTATACTCCTCAGCAAATGGCGTCGTGGAGCGCATGGACATGACTCTTGTTGAGCTGGCCCGCACTATGCTTGATGAGTACAAGACGCCTCCTCGCTTATGGCCTGAGGCAATTGATACTGCGTGCCACATCATCAACATGGTATATCTTCACAAATTCTTCAAGAAAACTGCATATGAACTACTCACTGATAAGAAACCCAATGTGAGTTATTTCAAAGTCTTCGGTGCTAAATGCTGGATTAGAGATCCTCATCACAGTTCTGAATTTGCATCGAAAGCACATGAAGGTTTTATGCTCGGTTATGGTAAGGACTCGCACACCTACAGAGTCTTCAACACCTATCACCACAAGGTTGTTGAAACTGTAGATGTGCGGTTCAATGAGACTAATGGCTCGCAAAGAGAGCACCTACCTCCTGTGACAGATGAAATACCTCCCGAGGAATCTATTAAGTTCAAGGCTACTGAGGATGTCATTCCTACCGAAGAATCTGCTGAAGAAGTCATTTCAGAACATGAAGAACGTCATGCTGATGCACCTGAGGAAAATGGTGCTGAAGAAAATGCTGATCAAATTCCTCAACGACAACCCGCTCATCCTCGCATTGCAAATGAAGTGCAAATTGAGAAAATCATCAGCGACATCAACATTCCAGGTCCTCTCACACGCTCAAGAGCTTCACATTTATCTAACTTTTGTGGGCACTTTGCTTTCGTCTCTATCATAGAGCCCACTAAGGTAGATGAAGCATTTCTGGAGCCTGAGTGGATTCAAGCTATGCAAGAGGAATTACATCAATTCGAGCTCAAAAACGTCTGGGAACTGGTCAAACGTCCAGATCCTCGCAAGCACAATATCATCGGCACAAAGTGGATCTACCACAACAAGCAAGATGAAAATGGTCTTGTGGTGGGGAATAAGGCACGGCTTGTAGCTCAAGGCTACACATAGGTTGAAGGAATTGACTTCGATGAAACTTTTGCACCTGTTGCTAGACTTGAAGCTATTCGCATATTACTTGCTTATGCTAACCATCATGATATCATCTTATATCAAATGGATGTGAAAAGTGCATTCCTCAATGGTAAGCTTGAGGAAGAATTATATATTGCTCAGCCCCCCAGGTTTTGAAGATCCAAAGCATCCTGACAAAGTCTTCAGACTCAATAAGGCCCTCTATGGCCTCAAGCAGGCCCCTCGGGCATGGTATGATACTTTGAAGGAATTCCTCATGAAGAAAGGCTACAAACCCGGTTCACTTGATCCAACTCTTTTCACTAAATCTTATGATGGCGAATTGTTTGTGTGCCAAATTTATGTTGATGATATCATTTTCGGCTGTACTGACCAACATTACAGTGATGAATTTGCCTATATGATGAGTGAAGAATATCAAATGTCTATGATGGGAGAATTGATATTCTTCTTAGATCTTCAGATTCGTCAACAACGCAATGGCATATTCATATCTCAGGAGAAATACCTCAAGGATGTACTAAGGAAATTCGGCATGCAAGATTACAAAGGAGTCAAAATACCTATGCCCACAAATGGCCATGTATGCACTGATGAAAATGGTATTGACTTCGATCAAAGGTATACCACTCCATGATTGGTTCTTTATTGTACTTATGTGCATCTAGGCCAGATATTATGCTTAGTGTTTGCATGTGTGCCCGATTTCAAGCTACACCGAAGGAATCACACCATAAGGCTGTGAAGCATATTCTTCGATATCTAGCTCACACACCAGCACTTGGATTATGGTAGCCCAAGGGCTCGGCTCTTGATCTCATTGGATATTCAGACTCTGACTATGCTGGTGATTGTGTGGACTGCAAGTCAACATCTGGCACATGCCATTTCCTCGGACGATCCTTGGTCTGTTGGTCCTCGAAGAAACATAACTGCGTATCACTGTCTACTGCTGAAGCTGAGTACATTGTTGCTGGTTCTTGTTGTGCTCAACTGCTATGGATGAAGCAAACTCTCAAGGACTATGGCGTCAACGTGAAGAATGTGCCACTCTACAGTGACAATGAGAGTGCCATCAAGATTGCTCATAACCCAGTTCAACACTCGAAGACAAAGCACATTCAGATTCGTCATCATTTTCTTTGTGATCATGTGTTGAAGGGAGACATCTCTATTGAGCATGTGAAGACTGAAGAATACCTAGCCGATATCTTTACTAAGCCCTTGGATGAGAAGAGATTTAGCAAGTTGCGGTGTGAGCTAAATATCCTAGAATCTTCGAGTGTTCTTTGAAAAGAACACACATCCTAACACTTATGCAAAATTGATGACTTAGATGTGCAACACATGAAGAAATGTTTTTCTTCAATCAATGAAGACTAACACTCTAAGTGTGAAGAAATTAATGAATAATTTGATTCTCAGAACCCTACGACAATTGTACACGGTGTCTGAAATCATCATTCTTATACGGTGGGTCACGCCGCCACCAAAAGTTGAAAATCTTCAATTCGAGTTTTTCCTCAGCTTTGAAATTCCTTAGTTGTTTTTCAACTTGCATTGTCTTCACTCTTTCCGTCGTTCTTCTTCATTGGCTATATATATATATATGAGTTTATGTCCTCTACAACATTCACTTATTGCTATTTCTTCAAGTTGCTTGTTCTGCTAAGTGAATGTAATCGGACCCTTCCCCCTCTATACTAAACTCAACCCAGTCTATTCACAAATTCTTCATGTGTGTTCTATTTGAAACTCGTTCAAAATCTTCACTGTGTCCTTGTCAGCTAAAGAAATTGCGAACGGAACTTTAAAACTTATCTTATCTAAATTTTTTTGGCTTTTGCCGCTCAAACCGTTACACATTCCACGATAATACTTATCCTGTTCACCCACTATCGCACACGATCATCACCTCTCAGTACGTGGGTGACACATGTCACACGAATGAGAAGGGTCAGGAGCGCGTTCGTCCAATTTCCTCGGGCGAGTAGTTTTTCACTTCGGCTATAAATACCACTCTCCCTTCCTCACTTCATTTTTACTCTGCTCGACTTCACTCCCTCGCTCGAGCTCACAAACCCTAGCACCGCCGCTACTTCCATCATCGCCGGTGAGGAAGAGCTTCACTGCCTCGACCTTGTCGCCTCCGTACTCAAGCCGACCATGGATTTCTTCACTCTACCGCCGCCGTAGTTGTCTTCCTCAGCCAAGTTAGGGCGTGGAAGATCTGAACCGACGTGCTTCAAATCTACACTTCACAGTTCATCGTGTTCTTCGTCCAGGGTAATTAAAAGTTACTTTTACTGTCCTCTTTGATTCAAATGTTTTCCTCAAATCTTCAAAAGCTTTTTATTCCTCAACTCTTCACACACTAAACGCCGCACATAACATCTGTTCTTGATCTGTTTCTCTAAGAAAATTTTTCTTCAAGATTCCTCAATTGTGTGGATTTTTCAATCTATACAACTCTGGAACCTAAGTCAAAGAACGCTTAGTGAACTTCTTCAAGACTCAACTGGTCAAATTCCTCAAACTTGTTCTTATTGCAAAACCTTCTGAGAACGCATATGACCTCTCCAAATTCGTCGCAACTATACCCTATTCACAGGTACACATGTCCGTTGCTGAATCACTAGGTTCTCATCAACTTAACTCATTTGCAGCGTTCCTCGAAGAAAAGTTGCACACCTCCTCAGAGAATTCCATTGCTCAAATTCCTCAGTTGAAGAAAATGGCTGACGGTAAGAAGCCATAGAAAGGAGGAAAGAGGCATGAGGTCAATACTGCTTTCGAGGTTCCTGATGACATATACAAGGATTATTGCACTCCTGATGAGGCCAAACATGGCAAGGAGGACAAAAATCAGCGCAAGGTGCGCACACAAAGGATAGAGAGGAGATGGGCACGGGAATGGAGGGAGTACAGATATGTTACTCCCAAGTATATGAAGAAATTTGCTCTTAATCCTCCATGCCCAAGACCTCCATTGGCACCTGGCCAAGAAGCTGATCCCACCAGCCTCAAGCATGGTGAGGACTATCCTGATGAATGGGCCAAGTGCCAGGCCAAGCTAGCCAAAGTAGCTAAGGAAGCAGTGAGGAAATTTAATGAAGACTCTCCTGCTTCTGCTACCACTGTTGAGGCCTCTGCAAGCAAGCCAAAGAAGGCCATGGCAAAGAAGCCTGCTCATAAGCCAAGTGCTTCAACCCCAATGCCCTCACGGCCAACTTCTACTAAGCCCTCACAACCAATTCCTCAAGCCGCACCCGCTCCTCCAAAGTTCTCAGCTCCTCCGTCAAAATCCTCAGCACATGTGCATCTCGCCACGTGCCAAAGGACAACAGGCATCTCTATTGCCTCAAGGGCTTCTGCTAGTTCTTCAGTTGCACCAAATTCATCAACTGGCCCCTCTCTGCTGAAGACAAAGGCCACTGTTGGACGAGGCTCTCGACCATGTACTCACAAGAAGCAGGTCTCCTTTCAAGAACAGTCCAAAGATGACGAAGCTGATGATGAGGAGCTTGCTGAAATCAACAGAGACAGGCAGCTCAGGGCCGCTAGAGCCAAAGGCAGCAATGTGCCATTGATGCTGGATATGAAGTTGATCCTAGACTTCATTGACTTGTGGCACAAGGACCCCAACACACCTCTGCCTGAGCTGAACCTCACTCCTGGTCAAAGTCATGTACTGAATCACTTCTTTGATGAAGAAAAATGGAAATTTGAACAGGGAAGGAGGGTGAAGAATGCGCAGTACAAGAAAGAGTGTTTTCTAAAGAAAAACATTCTGAAGCTTTCACCTGAAGAACTTGTTGCTCTTCAATCTTAAATCAAGAAACTGAGTGGTGAATTTGATCATTACTATGCTGACTGGCTTGGAGCCAAAATCAGATTTGTAAAGATAACTAAACAATTCACTTCCAATGTTGCAGCCCCAAGGCAACAAGAAAATCCTCAGGTTGAAGCATCTGCTCAGCCTACTGAAGAAAATGCTAGTACCAGGGCTGATGACTGCATTCCAGCCGCTGATGAAACTGCCAGGGCAACCACTAGTGTTGCGCCTGAAGAAAATGAAGAAGTCAGGCCAACTGCATCAGTTGTGCCTGAAGTTATTCAACCAAATTCCTCTGCTCCTCCTGCACCTACCCCAACTCCGATTCTTCCTTTTGCATCAGAAGCTAAGAAGACCAAGGCTGCGGAGCCTGTAGCTGTGAAGAAAAGGAAAGGATCAACTTCATCAGACTCTTCAGCTCCGAAGAAGATGAAGAAATTGACCAGCTCGTTTGAAAATCATATTGATGTTGTTTCAATCTCAACCATGCCATCAAAGGAACTCATTCCTTTTGATGAAGAATACGTGATCCCAAGCGGATCCGATGAAGACATTCCTTCTGCTGCTTCCTTAGATTAGTTGTATGAAGAAATTGAAGTGGATGCAATCCCTTCAACCCCGGTTGTTTCTGTCGGCGTTCTGGGAACGGGGGTCCCCAGACTTGCCTGCCTGCGGCCTGCGGCGTGGCTCAAAAGGGGGCCCAGCGCGGCCCATCTTCATCAACACAGACCCAAGACCCTCGCGAGGGGCCAAGCCTCGCGGGGCGGACGACACGGAGCTTCCTCAGGCACGACCTCATCAGGCTGGCTCGCGAGGAGGCGGAGAGATCAAGGCGGGGTACCTCACGAGGTGCCTGTGACGCAAGCTATGACGACCAAAGGCGCCAGGCGGGCGCCAGCCGCGCAGTGTCCTCCTTTCCTCTTTGGTGCAAAGGGAGCAAGCGCAGGCGAGAGCATCGAGCAAAGGCACCCGTTTCGGTGCAACAAGACCAAGACCACTCCAACGGTAGGAAGGAAGTCATTGTGGAGCCCAAGCCAGCGTCACCACCAGAGCCTTTGGCAGGCGAGGACCAACTTTAGTCAGGATAAGTGTACCAGATGTTCCCCTTTAAAATGGCCAATTGTTGGCGCCCTTCCCGCTCAATATTTGGGAAGAGGCCCAGGGCCTTTTCCTATAAATAGGACTAGCCACCCCCAGGGTTGGGGGGCAATCAAGAAGGGAGAATCTAGAAGCCAAGAGAGAAACTAGCTAGGATCGGATCGAGTAGCATCACACACACAGAGAGAGAGAGAAGGGCGACTGAACTCCTCCTAGCAGTTCATCCCCCCAGCCAAGAACAGACCCTCGCGAGGCTGTTCTTCCTTGTATTGCTCATCATCATCAGCCCAAGAGGCAATCCACCACACCACACACTGGAGTAGGGTATTACACCACAACGGTGGCCCGAACCAGTATAAACCCTGTGTCTCTTGTGCTATTCTTTCCATAGCTTAGTTCTTAGCGAGGTGGAGGGGTGCAGGTAGGTAGAAGGCGAAATCTCCACGCACACCCCAGTGTTCGAATGTCAAGGGTCTGCCGGAACCCGAAATCCGACATTTGGCACGCCAGGTAGGGGTGCGCCGGAATTCGTCTTCCACCACCCCGTTCTCCTCCGACCATCGCGTCCATGTGTGACGCTTGTCGGGCCCGCGCCGAGCGCCGGGCCGCCCTCGCTTCCCGCGTCGCCCAGACGGCTCCTGTCGGTGGGTGTCCTCGTCGTTCCACCTCACCTTCCGTCAACGCCGCCACCGGCCCGGCGGGGAACGAGTAGCAAGCGTCATCACAGCATCCGTCCGTGCGGCAAGACAGCCGCACTGCTACTCCCTTGCTCACCCCAGCTGGTTCTTCGTCCCGCGCGCTCTGCGCACCCATGGAGGCTCGAGCTATGCTCATCGCGGAAAATGAGCTCCTGTGCTACCGTCCCGTCGACGACGTCTACGAAGAATGGCTCAACCGCGTCGCCGAGCTCGTCCGTGCCGCAGGGGGCTCTCCTGCGCCGTCCGTTCCGCCGCACCGCACGCCGCCCTGCGTGGGCGACGAAGCTCCGGGGGTGCCCCAGCCGCCTCCTCCTCAAGAAGGCGCCATGGCTCCAAGGCGCGTGGCCCCTGGGCAGAACCCGCTCCGTTAGGTGCCAACGCGGCAAGAGCAGAGCTGCCAAGAAGTCCCTCGCCCGCAAGAAGCTGCCCGGGCGCTCCCTGCTCCAGCACGTCGCGACCATGCTCCTGCTCCCGCACGTCAAGACCCTGAGCTGCTCCCAGCTGCAGCGCGTGGGGACATGCAAGACCAAGCTCTCCGTCACCCAAGGCCTCCCATGGCCACAGCAGGCTGCCGTGCCTTCACCACCGAGCTACGCAGCGTCGCGTGGCCCGGCAAGTTCAAGCCAGACCTGCCTCCTCGTTACGACGGCACGGCCGACCCTGCGGAGTTCCTCCAGCTCTATGAGCTGGGCATCGAAGCTGCCAACGGAGACGAGAAGGTCATGGCGAACTGGTTTCCCATGGCGCTCAAGGACGGGGCCCGCACCTGGCTCCTGAACCTGGCTCCAGGCACGATCTCCTCCTGGGACGAGATGCGCACCCGCTTCATCGCCAACTTCCAAGGTACTCGCGACCGGCCACCCGCCGTGAGCGACATGCGCCGCATCAAGCAACAACCCGGAGAGACCCTGCAGAAGTACATCCAGCGCTTCAACAACGCACGCCTCAAGATTCCCAAGGTGACCGAGGAGGCCATCATCTCAGCCTTCTCCGACGGCGTGCGCGATGTCAAGATGAAGGAGGAGCTGGCGATGCATGAAGACCTGTGCACTTCCTTGGAGTTGTTCAACTTGGCAACCAAGTGCGCCAGGGCTGAGGAAGGGCGTCTCTCCCTCCTCGAGCTGCCTGCCGCAGACCCAGAAGAGAAGAAGCCCAAGGCCAAGGATGTGAAGCGCAAGGGGGCTGCCGTGCTCGCGGCAGAACCAGACACCAAGCGGGGCAGAGATCAGCCCGAATCTTCCAAGGGCAGTCGGTACTGTGTGTACCACGACCTCCACACCCACAACACCAACGAATGTCAAGAGCTCCGAGCCGTGCGAGAAGGAAGGATCGGCCGTCGCCCCGACCACGGTGACCGGGGCTACGGTCGAGGAGGAGGAAGGAACGCAGGACGCTGGGAAGACCGCTGCCCGCGCCAAGGGTGGCGCGATCGACCTCGCGAGGATCGCTGGCAAGACCCGCCTCGCGAGGGAGACTGGAGGGATCAGCCTCGCGAGGATCGCCCGCAAGGCAACGCAGGCCTCCCTCCGCTGCCGCCGCAGCCAAGGAGAAACGAGGACCGCCATCAGGACGAGGGGGCTGGGGGCTTCCAGGAGCCGCGCGCGATCGCCTGCATCCTGGGCGGGGCTCAAGCCCCAGCCTCTCAACGCATCTTCAAGCAGTTCGCCCGCGAAGTGAATGCAGTCCTCCCCAAGCTCGAAGCCACGCGCCCTCTCAGGTGGTCGGCGTGCGCCATCACGTTCAGCTCAGCAGATCAGCTCAAGTGTGCGGCCACAGCCGGAGTCCTCCCGATGCTTTGTTCCCCAATCATCAGCAACGTGGTGGTCACCAGGACCCTCATCGATGGCGGGGCAGGGCTCAACGTCCTGTCCGTGGAAACATTCAACAATCTCCAAGTGCCCTACAACCAGCTTCAGCCAACCAAGCCTTTCTCCGGAGTCACCGACGGCTCCACGGTCCCGATTGGGCAGGTCCGCCTCCCTGTCACCTTCGGGGCACGCGACAACTACCGCACCGAGCTCATCGACTTCGACGTCGCTCACATTCGCCTGCCGTACAACGCCATCCTTGGGTACCCAGCGCTGGCCAAGTTCATGGCCGTAACTCACCACGGCTACAACGTCCTCAAGATGCCAGGAAGTGGCGGAGTCATCACGGTGCCCTGTGAAGAGAAGGACGCGGTGTGTTCCCTGGAACGAGCCTTTCAGGCCGCATCACTGGAAGACCCGGATCGCGGAAGCAGGAGGCTTCCCGAGACCGCCCCCAAGAAGAAGAAGACATCGTCCGGCCCGGCCCCTCAGGAGGCAGGCCCCTCAGGGCCCGCGCCTGCCCAGGGGGAACCTCCTTCCATCGCATAGGAAAGCGCGCCCGGCGCCCTCCTCAGGCAGGGCTCGGGGGCTCTCCCCTGGAGGGCCACCGACCTGGCTAAGGTCACGAGGGAGGCGCTTGGGCACCACATGGAGGCGTGTTTCGAAGCACGTTTCCCTCAAGAAGGAGTAAGGCAAGGAGAGCCAGACCCTCAGGAGTTCGTCAGCAAGGCCATTCAGGAGCTACAGGAGTCAAGAGTCATGAAAGGCGGCCGCCGCCTACCAGCTGTGGCTCCCCATCCAGGCGAGGATGGTGGGCTGCGCGTCTGCATCGACATACCAGGGCTCAATCGAGTCGCCTCTCTGGAGCGCCTCTGGCCCTCGCGAGTGGGGCGCTGCGAAGGTCCACCCCACAGCTACGTTCGCATGCCTTACGGCTTGCCGAACGCGGCTGCCACGTACCAGCGCCTCATGAGGGGCATCATGGAGGCTCAAGAGGCCAGGCGTTCCGCAGCCCTGGCGGAGATGGAGATGGTCCGCGAGGAGCCACCAGCGCCTCCGGAGCCTCCCGAGGCCCCTGGGCCTGGGGGCTCGTGAGGATCGGCTTCCGCAGCCCACCGAGTCTGCTACGCCAACACTCCTTCGTCCTCAACATCATCAGGTGACATCTTTCAAGTTTCATTTCCAGCTGGGAGCGCCCCCCAGGGCTGCATTATTCCCAGGCCGCGTGGGTCCGTCCCTGCGGCATGTATCCCTTTTATTTCATGTTGTTAGCTTACCTTGTTGGGGGCGCCCCTCGGGCTGCATCATCCCCCAAGTCGCTCGGGCCAGACCCAGCGGCATGTATCCCTTTTGCGTTTATTTCCGGCTATGCGTTCGACCCACCATGCTTGATTATTTGATGCCTGTCCACGGCACCTCTTCTTCTCCATGCCGACCACTTGCACGTTAAAGGGGGGGGGTACCTGAGCATCGCGACTCAGGGCTCTTACTGGCTCTCCAGCCCTCACCCTCTGGCCTTGTCCACGGCATCGCGACCTGGCATACCAGCGACGGCTGAGACCAGCTCGAGGGCCGGGACCCGAGGACGTAGAGTGCCGGCATCTAACCAAATTTGCAGGGACACATCACAAGATAAGGCCCAGTGCCAGGCGCAACCCGCCTAGAGGTAGGGCCCCGTGAGTCCCGCGCTGGCTCACGGGTGCCCAGATACACCTCGCCAGGCCCTACCGTGCCAGCCACGTGTCAGGGCGGGGCTGTACACGCCCCGGGGGCTCCTCCCGGAGGGGAGCCCCCTCCCACGTACCAGTGGAAGCACCATGCTCCGTGCTGGCTGACGACACTGCCGAGGAGCGGCTATGCCCGTACACATACGGAAGCGCTATGCTCCGCGCTGGTGATAAACAACTGAGGGCGGCCCCCGGGCCGCATCAACCTCAGGGAGCCCAGAGCTCAGTGTCTAGCCTCATCGTAACGCCTCCCCTCGGGAGTGCCGCGCGAGGGGGCTGGGCACGGGGGCTGCGCCTGGGTCACGCCCAGACGCACGCCACCCAGCCAGGCCCCCCCGGGCCTGGTTCGTCGCGCGTCTCTCCCCGAGCGGAGCCAAGGTACGAAGGCCGTTTGAGCGTCAAGGGGGACTCCTGAGCATCGCGACTCAGGAGCCTAACTGGTCACGTAGCCCCTCACTCCTTAGTTCCGAAAGGCTAACGGCGGTTGAGGTATGCGCGCGGCCGGGCTCTGCAGACGTAGAACGGTAGATCCACCCACATCACACCTCCCTACTTGCTGTTCGTGCGCCAAGGGGGACTCCTGAGCATCGCGACTCAGGAGCCTAACTTGTCACGTAGCCCCTCACTCCTTGGTCCCGTCCTGGTTTCCGGTCGGGGCTAACGGCGGCTGAGGTATGCGCGGGGCCGGGCTCTGCCGGCGTAGAACATAAGCAAGTAGGAAGGAAAAGCGTAAATTTCAAGGAATTCAAAAGCAAATATTACAGTCCACACTGTTATCTCAATGCCAAACGCAAGTTTAAACGCCTCCCCGAGGCATGATACATGTGCAGGAATTAAAGGCAGGACAGGAGCCACAACGGAGTCACTTGTCGGCGGTGGAGCAGCGCGGAGTGGGTTCGCCTCATGGAGCAGCAGGGTCGGCAGCGCCTTGCTTCGGCTTGGTGCTGAAGGCCCGGAACTTCCCCAGCAGAGCCTCCGCGCGACCCTTCACGGCCTCGGCAGCGGCAGCGGCACGCTCGCCGCTTACTGGCTCCAGCAGGCTGTCGAGGTCGACGCCGGGATCGCGAAGGTAGATGTGGGTGAGGACCCGCGTCAGCGCTGCAGAAGACAGGACACGCGCCTCGGCCTCGGCCGTGGGGCCAAGGCCAAGGGCGACATCTTCAAGAGCGCGAACCAGGAAGGGAAGCAGCTTGGCGGGGCCGTCCTCGGCGCCAGCCAGCGGGCTCTCCAGGCCGCTGTCGTAAAGCGTCCTCAGCGAGGAGCGAGCCTTCGCCTCCATCTCCGCGAAGGCCACGCGGTCCTCGGCAAGAACCTGGGCCTTGTCGTCCAGCTCGACCTTCCTCGCCCCCAACTCCTGCTCCAGCGCGCCTAGGCGGTCACGGCGCCTCCTGAGCTTGACCTCCCTCTCCTTGACGGCCGCCTCGCGAGCCTTCACGCCTTCTTCCTGCTCTTGGCGAAGGCGGGCCTCTTTCGCGAGCTGGTCCCGCAGGCCTTGCAGCTCGTCCTCCAGCGCCTTGCAGCGACCACGGACGTCGACCACCTCCCCCAGGGCTGCGTCACGAGCAGCCTTCGCCTCAAGGACGGCCTGCCTCTCCTCATCGCAAGCCGTCGAGGCCTGGACCAGCGCCGCCCGAATCGAAGCGTCGGAGCGAATCCATCCTGAAGCCAGCTCCAAGCGCCCGGCCACCAAGCGAGGGTCGGCGCCAAGAAGATCCTGCCGCAGCCGGTCCAGCTCAGCAGCAGCACGATCCAGAACGGCAGGAGGAGTCGGAGAGACAGCAGTCGGTGGAGTAGGAGGAGAAGGCGGCAGCGCGACCACAGCATCCTGAGGCGGAGCCTGCTGCGCCCCAACGGCTGTAGTGGCGGCAGCAGGCAAAGGCACCTCGGGAGTCACTTGGGCCATGGGAGCTGAGCTCGCCCCAGCCGGCTCAGCCAGGCCTCGCGAGGACGACCGGGCAGGAGAAGCCCGTGCGTCGCGGTCACCTTCCTTCGCGGGCAGAGGCGCTGCCACGGATGGAACCTCAGGAGCTCCCTTCGGCTTCTTTGCTGCGGGCGCCAGCCTGTCCAAGAGATGTGGACGTCAAGCCTCAGCAGCAGAACAAGAAATAAAGACAAGAATCAAGCGCTTACGGGTCGTCGCCAGTGAGCTCAGGCAGCCTCCGGCCAAATTTGAAGCCTGAAAGCCGGCTGGAAGGGTCAACCTTGGGAAGCTCGGGAGCGGAAGGCGCGTCTGCGGTCCGCCTCGGGGCCGGGGCAGACCCGCGGGAGATCAGCCCGGTCCTGTCCTTCTTCGGGATCGGGGGCAAGCTCCCGCCGCCCTGCTCGTCATCATCCTCGTCGTCATCGCTCGGAGAGAGGCGGAGAGCGCGGGACCTGCGCCGGGGGAGGGGAGCCCTCGACTCTCCGTCAGTCGCCTCGGAGTCAGGCCCTTTTTCCCGCTCCCCTCCTTCCTCCTCTTCGCTGGAGTCGTCGGAGGACACGTCCACCGATTCCCCGGGAGTTTCCATGGGCACGGGCCCGTCCCCGTTGAAGACGGGCATGGACTCCACTACCTGCTCCCAGTCGTCGCGGAGGAACAAGGGCGTAGGAGCGCCCTCCAACCTCGCCACATCGCCCCCGACCAGAGATTGGAGGACCGCAGCCAGATCTTCGTCGGCCAAGGCCGCGGGGCTCGGATGGGGCCTCCACATCGGAAGTGAGTACTGCCGAAGCGGAGCCAGCTGGTGCTCCAGGAATTCCCTCAGCAGCGACGCGCCGGTCAGCTTCGCCGCCGCCATGTTGGCCGGCCTCAGATCCGCGTCCATCTTCTCCAACACCAGCTTCGCGCGGGGGTCCGCGAGCTCCGCTCGACCCCAATCGCTGGAGCTCGTGGGTTGCTCCGTGGGCAAGATCAGCCGAGGGTGGATGCGCCCAGCATCTGCCAAGACCCACTTGCTCCTGAAGCCCTCAATCCTTTTCCCGGGGTTCGAAATGGCAATGGCGCCACCGTACGCGATGAAGCTCGCGCACGCGGAAGCAGGACCGCGAGAGGTCCGGAGGTAGAAGTAGTGGCGCAGCAAGGCCACTGAGGGCTGCACCCCTACGTGAGCCTCGCAGTAATAGGCGAAGATTGCCAGGAGAAGGACGGAGTTGGGGTGGAGATGCAGAGCCTGTAGCTTATAATGGCGGAGGACAGAGAAGAAGAACTCGGAGAAGGGAGGCACCAGGCCAGCAGCAATGGCGCTTACAAAGAACGGATAGAAGGTGCTCCCTTGGCCCTCAGGGGTGGCGGAGCCGGCCTTGAACACCTTCGCCCCGTCGATGCCCTGCGCCGCCGCCATCCGGCGCAACCGGGCGAGGCTCGCCTCCGACACGTTCGGCGAGTCCAGGGCAGACGAGTACCAAGCTCCGGCCGGGGACTGACGAGGCGCCATGGCTTCCTAGGTCACGCGGTCGGAGTAGATCTGGAAATTTTGGAGGAAGGAAGGAGAGGCGCAAGAAAGGGGATCTGAGCAGCAACCGGAGAAAGCAAAAAAAGCAAAGCCTAGGCAGATGCCGCTCCCTTATCAACTCGCGCGGTTGCTGAGGCGCCCACGTCCAGTCAACCGCCATGCGGCGCCCAAGGCCGCAGGCTGTTAGGGCCCGCGGCGCTTCGCTCTTGCCCTTTCGCCTCCCTGCACGGCCAAGTCCGGGCGCGCCTTGGGCCCGGGGGCTACTGTCGGCGTTCTGGGAATGGGGGTCCCCAGACTTGCCTGCCTGCAGCCTGCGGCGTGGCTCAAAAGGGGGCCCAGCGCGGCCCATCTTCATCAACACAGACCCAAGACCCTCGCGAGGGGCCAAGCCTCGCGGGGCGGACGACACGGAGCTTCCTCAGGCACGGCCTCATCAGGCTGGCTCGCGAGGAGGCGGAGAGATCAAGGCGGGGTACCTCACGAGGTGCCCGTGACGCAAGCCATGACGACCAAAGGCGCCAGGCGGGCGCCAGCCGCGCAGTGTCCTCCTTTCCTCTTTGGTGCAAAGGGAGCAAGCGTAGGCGAGAGCATCGAGCAAAGGCACCCGTTTCGGTGCAACGAGACCAAGACCAGTCCAACGACAAGGAGGAAGTCATTGTGGAGCCCAAGCCAGTGTCACCACTAGAGCCTTTGGCAGGCGAGGACCAACTTTAGTCAGGATAAGTGTACTAGGTGTTCCCCTTCAAAATGGCCAATTGTTGGCGCCCTTCCCGCTCAATATTTGGGAAGAGGCCCAGGGCCTTTTCCTATAAATAGGACTAGCCACCCCCAGGGTAGGGGGCAATCAAGAAGGGAGAATCTAGAAGCCAAGAGAGAAACTAGCTAGGATCGGATCGAGTAGCATCACACACACAGAGAGAGAGAAGGGCGACTGAACTCCTCCTAGCAGTTCATCCCCCCAGCCAAGAACAGACCCTCGCGAGGGTGTTCTTCCTTGTATTGCTCATCATCATCAGCCCAAGAGGCAATCCACCACACCACACACTGGAGTAGGGTATTACACCACAACGGTGGCCCGAACCAGTATAAACCCTGTGTCTCTTGTGCTGTTCTTTCCATAGCTTAGATCTTAGCGAGGCGGAGGGGTGCAGGTAGGTAGAAGGCGAAATCTCCGCGCGCACCCCAGTGTTCGAACCTCAAGGGTCTGCTGGAACCCGAAATCCGACAGTTTCATCGCCCATGCCTCAGTTTACTGCTAAAGAGGCCGGCGTTGAAGAAATGAGTGGAGAAGATGAGGATGTGGACATTGGGTGCACAACGCCAGTTCTGAATGATGACTTTTAGGGAAGTCAACACCCCAATTCGCCGTTGTTCACTCCTCTGCAACAAATTCCTCAGTCCCCAGTGACTACTGAAGTTCAAATGGGTTCTGAAGAACCACACCCCACTCCGTCCATCCATGAAGAGATTCTAGCCACTAGCGCTGATAACATTACTGCTGAAGAATTGAAGTCCCAGGCTGCCACTGAAGAAGAAACTGAACTTTCTCAGCCTGCGGAACCTAAGATCGTGATCCCTGAGGTTGTGATGCAATTGACTGACACTCCTCACCCCAAGCCAAAGGATCCCTTCTCGAAGAAGCAGAAATTCAAGCCTGATGACTTCTTCGGGGAGCATGTGTTCTTCACAGACTATAACCCTTATGACTCTACTCGTCTTAGAAGGAAGCGCTTCAGGATTGCTAGCCAAGCAAACTTTTATTCTTCACTTCTTGTCAACAAGGACAAAGTCTTCGACCATGAGCATATTCCTCACGTGGACATGGAATCACTGCCTCGCTTCACCCCAGTCCTCGGTGTGCTTCATGATGCAGGACTGCTCAACTTTTGCACGGATATTTGCGATTGGAATGAAGAGCTCATTCTTCAATTCTATGCAACTCTACATATCACAAGCGATGCTGACAATGTGAACTCTTGGGTTTTGGACTGGATGACAAAAACACACATTTCAAAGCACCGGCCTTCGAATTACTTCATGCCCTGCCTGTCAGTCCTCCCCTTGAAGGCGCTCGTTGCATCTATCATGAACCTGAACTCACTGCCCATTACATGCAAGTGCTAATGAAGCCTCTGAAGCTAGGTCAAGCTCCAAGGACCAAATTCCTCGTGAAGGAATTGTTGCTTGTGCCTAGAACTGTCTATCGCATTCTGACGAAGACAATGGGTCCAATCAAAGGCCACAATTCAAATGATGAAGTTGTTGGCATCATGAAGAATCTGCTATTCAATATCATACATGGCATTCCTATCAACTACCATGATTTCTTCATGAGGACTCTGGCAAATGTTTGCCTCTGTTCGTTTGAGTTGAAGCCTTACACTCCCTGGATCATGAGATTCCTCAGATCAAGGTTTTCACTCAACTACAAGGCTGATTTTCAGAATCATGTCAGTTACCGGCCCCCAATAGAAGTCCTCAAGCGGACATTTTCCTCATCTTATGAAAAGGGAAAGGCCACTTCTGTTATTGATGAAGGCATTCGTCCATTGGATGGTCAGTTTTGCAAAGCTGCATCTTACTCCACCAATGATGATTCTGCTACTCATGATTCTGCCGCTAATGCATCAAAGCCAAATCCTCAAGCAATAGCTCCCCGGGTGATGACTGACCGTGAGCTACTTCTTAGTCTTCTCCAAAAGGTGGATCGAAACCACAAATGGGTTAAGCGTCGGTTTGGTTCTATTCTTCACAACATGACTGCTACACACAATGCAGTGAAGAAAAACCATTACTACCTCCATGAAGTCTTCGGTCGCACTTGGGCTGTTTTGTCACATCTGTATGGTGAAGAAGATCTGAAGCAAATGGGTTTCAAGCAGGACTTTGAATGGTCTCAGCCTCCACCGGCGAAGAAATTCAAGAAGACCAAAGTTCCTTCCTTGGTGGCTAGCTCATATTCTTCATCACGTGAAACTGATGAGCATGAAGACTTGGACAA